>NW_003519404.1:95067-99226 GCF_000190715.1 Dictyostelium purpureum
TGATAGATTTTGACTATCCCATGACAGAACAAATTTAGAAAAGAGAAAGAAAAGAACATCTTGGGAAATTACCATTTTTTCTGCACAAATCATACTATAATATAATTTATATCATCAAAGCCCGGCTAGCTCAGTCGGTAGAGCGCAAGACTCTTAATCTTGTGGTCGGGGGTTCGAGCCCCCCGTTGGGCGAATTTTTTTTTTCTTAGATACCCCTGGGACAACCCACTTCTATCTTCCCGGTGTTTTTTTTTTTTTTTCTTTAAGATAAAGAAGGGTCGGAATTGACCCTTTTTACCTCCAGATATGTAATGAACAATTATCGTTACCTAATAATAATTAATAATAATCAAACAATAATTTGTAATAATCAACAATTATTTTAATTTATCAAAAAAAAAAATAATAAAATAATAAAAACTTTTCAGTTTTCGAATTTTAATAAAAACATAAACATTTCATATAAATTTTATTTTATTTAATTATTTGAAATGTAGATTTTTTTTTAAAAGTGAAGATTTTTTATAGGTAATGTAGATGGAGCTACTTTAGTTATGGATAAATAATAAATATAAATAATTCTAATAATCAAATAATTATACAATTATTTGTTTGTAAAAACATATTTGATCTTAGTACCTTACAGATATCAAATTAATTGTTTTATTAATTTTTTTATAAATCTTTTTTTATATTTTTTATTTATTTTAAAAATATAAATACAATTTTCATGAATGCAATATTCTTGAATAATACCCCTTTATTATCTACATATTTTGATATTTTTAATTAATTAATTATTAAATAACACAAATTTTTTTTTTAAAATTTAAGTTTAATTAACAATACATAATTTTAAACTTAATTTTTAAAAAAAAAATTTGTGTTAAAAAACCCCCATTTATTTTTAAGTTATTTAAATTTAATTTAAATTTAAAAAACTTAAAAATTATAATTTTGAATAATATATAAATAATTATAAATAAAACCAAATCATTTTATTTATTTTTATAATTTCAAAATATTTAATTTAATAAAAACCTATAAGAAATGCTTGATTGGTTGCAAAAACTCGCAAATGAAACATTTGGAAACTTTAATTCCCTATCAAAAGAACTGGAAAAAAATTCAAAGAAAACAATTGAAAAAACAAATGATTTATTAGAAGAACACAAAATTGTTGCTCAAACCTTAAATTTTTACTTGGACATTATTGGGAAACTAATAGTGGTTTTACTACTTGTAATAATAACACTATTAATTAAAAATATAGGTTATGAATTTATTCAAATGGTTGGAACTATCAAATTTTTTTTGGTTTTCTCAATTTTTTTATATTATAAATACTTTTCAAAATAATAAATTTATTAAAAAAAAAAATAAAAATAAAAAAAAAACATTTTTTTTAGATATTATTTTACAATTAATTTCCCATCTTTTGTTCATTTATTTTTATAACATTAAATAATACTAATATAAATAATGAATTTCTTATTTAAAAACAATGGTAATATGTTTATAAAAGAATCTAAAAACTCTGATAAAGGGGATATATTTACAATAAAAGTTAAAAAACATTTAAATTTATTTAGGGGTAAAAATGAAAATAAAAAAGATTTATATTTATTAATTATAATTGCAAGTATACCTTCAATATAAGTTGATTGCAATATACTAATATTCATTTTATTGAAACAGTAGAATTTTTTAGCATCAACCATACCAACAATTATATTATGACAATTTTTTAATATCTTATTTAATAATAATTATTAAAACAATTTATTGGGGACAACACTATAACAACAATACTAAATATAATAAAACTACTAAATTACTATTAACATTTATAAGATCTATAATACCAACTGTAATTATATCAATCTTCGATCAACATAATCATTATTCTATATTTAAAACCATTTTAATGGCAATAGCAATCTTTATATATTATCGACAAAACAAAAATCCAACCCCATCACCCAAAGATACTCAAAAATATATTTACTGCTTTATCAACCTATATCTATATTGTTTCATACAATCCATACTAATATATCAAGTTCCCAACCAACCATTATATCTATTCGTAATCTTCATAGAATATTTAAAAGATAATAATCTATATCAATACAAAGAAAATATAAACAGTTTAGTTTACAATCTAAATATATTTAAATCAAATAGGATTAATTTTAAAACCTTAAAAGAGAATATCAATTTTAATAATCTAAAACTATTGTAATATCACCATTAAAACTATAACCAGTAATTAAATGATTTCAAATATTAATCTTTTTTTTTTTTTTTTATACCCAGTACCTATAACAAATATCTTTTAATATATTCAGATATTATTTTCCCAATAATTTTTTATAAACTATTAAACTATTATTTTGCCATTTATTTTGGGTTCTTATTTTTAATAATTAAAAATATAGATTTAATTAAATATATAAATAATTTAAATAAAGTAAAAAATTTTTAAAATTTTCGCCAGTGTCAAAACTTTTTTTATTTGCAAAATTGTGTAAATAATATTATTTTTTTCATTTTTATATTATGTATTTAAAAGTTTATTCATATTTCATTCCACAAAAAAAATAAAAATAAAAACGAAAATCCATTAATGAAAAGACATACTCGTTGTTTTTTTAAAAATAAAAAAATTAAAAATAAAAAAATAAAAATAAAAATAAAAAAAAAATAAAAATAAAAAACTTTTGGTATTGTCCTTAAAACACATCACTTTTTGATCAAAAAATTTCAAATAATTTATTTGATTAATCAAAATGAACTGATAAATAGTATTTTTTTTATTATAAATTAAATAATTGGGTATATGTAAATCTTTTAAAAATCGAACCATATAATAGATTATTATTTGATCATCATTATGTATAAATTATTAAACTTATACAAAATTATTACTTTTGTTAATGATATGTCGCCAAATTCAACGAATAGAGAAATAAATGTAGGGACATAAAAAAAAAATTCTTTTTGACAGTTAAATTTGAATGTATATCTTTTTTTAAAAAAATTTCACACAAAGATTTAATGTGATCATCAGAGTTTTTTAAAAAAAATTTTTTAAAAATTTTTTGATTGGTTACTTTTAGCTATATTATCCGAATAATAAAAAAAAACCCCATTTTAAATGTTTTAAATGATAATTGCCCATATTAATTTTTTTTTTTTTTTTTTTTTTTTTTTTTTTTTTTGTAATTATTATAATCAATAAATATCTTAATATTTGCAAATTGTGTTATTTTTGAATTTGGTAGAGACCTTTAAACCAAAAATCCCCCAAAAAAATTTTAAAAAATTATTTAAAAATAATGCAAATTTTTAAAATCAAAAAAAAAATATCTTTTTTTTTTTTTTTTTTTAGCTTTTTCCCATATAAAAAATAATTTTGTTAATGTGGGTTTGTTGTATTGTGATAAAATGAATGAAAAAATATCATAGTCTTACTTTTTTTTTTTTTTTCAAAATCTAATTAAGCTCATATTATTTTCAATTTTTTTTTTTATTTTTTTTTTTATTTTTTATTGGTTTTTACTGAATTTTACCCATTGATTGCTTTCTTTTCTTTTTTTTTTTTTTTCTTCATTTTACTCTTTATTATCCATATTATTCTCATCAACTAAAGACATTTCATATTCATATATAAATATTATTATTTCTATATATAATAATAAACTATAAATTAAAGTTTTTACCATTGATTTTTAAACCTATTTCTATAAATATCTATAATATAATATGATTATATAACATTAAATTAATTAAAAAACCCCTAGTAAATTTGTACATATATTATAAAACTCAATCATATAGACACTCAGGTAAGTTGTTACTTTTTTATTTTTTATTTTTTATTTTTTTTTTGAATTTCAATTTGTATGTTCACATTTATTTGTTTTTTTTTATTATTATTTTTTGTGTGTAAAGCGGAAAATGGAAAATGTAGAAAAGGTAGATCATCTATAGTTATTTATAATAAATATTTGCAGCTTTTTATTTTTCAAACCGATGAAGAGAGAGCTTGGACCAAACAAATTTGTTCGCTTTGATTGAATTATGTGAAACCAATTAATTTTTTTTTTTTAAAAAAAAAAAAAAAAAATTTAAAAATAAATTTTTATTTTTAATT
>NW_003519405.1:0-96993 GCF_000190715.1 Dictyostelium purpureum
ATTGTTTTTTTAAAATTTTGAAGGTTTTGAAAGTTTTGATTGTTTATTTAAAAAAAAAAAAAAGAATTAGGATCCTTTTGGGTTTTTTTGTCGTTTTAGATTTTTTGTATGTTAAAATTAACCAATCCCCATTTAATTTTTAAAACCCTCCCGAAAATAAAAGCCATTTCCCCTTTTTTTTCTAAATTTTTTTTTTTAAAAAGGGGAGGTAAAAAAAAAAAAAAAATTTAAAAAAATTCCAAAAAAAAATAAATCCGGAAAAAAAATTTAAAAAATTTTAAAAAAATTAATTTTTTTTTTTTCAATTTTTTTCCTTACTTTTTTTCCAACCATTTTATTTATTTGAACTTTTTTTTTATTTAATTAATATAATTTTTATAAGAATTTTCTATAGATTTTAATTTTTTTTTTTTTTTTTTTTTTATTTCCAAAAAAAATGATTTTTTTTAATTAAAAACTTTTTTTCAAATAAAATGCTTTTTAAATTTTTTTTATCCCCCCCCAATTTTTTAATTTTTTTTTGTAATCCAACAAATAATTTCCCTTTTTGTTTTTCGTCTTCGTTTTCCTTTTTTTCCCAATTTTTTTTTCACCAATTAAATTAAATTAAAATTAGGTAAGGGTGGTGTGGGGTTAACCTTTTTTTAAAAAAAATTAAAATAAATTAAATTAAAAAAAAAAAAAAAAAAAAAAAAAAAAAAAAAAAAAATGCATTTAAGTTATTTAAACGAATATTAAATATTAAAAGTCATAAAGATAATTTGGGTGGGGAATTTATCTACTACCTTATATCAAAGAAATAATTCATAGTTTTATTTGAATTAAATTCATTTAAAAATTAAAAAAAAAAAATTAAAATTTAATTAAAAAAAAAAAAATAATAAAAAAAAATTAAATTTTTAATAAAATATTTTTATATAAAAAAAAAAAAAAAAATTTATTAAACATTAAATAAACAAATAAATAAAATAAATAAATTAATAAATTAATAAATAAAAAAAAACCAATAATAATACAATACATAATAAATTTTTTTAATAATAATAATTAGCATTTTTAATATTAATAATAAAATAATAGAAATATGGGTTTTATAAATAGAAAGCAATTATCAAATTCATTAAGATATATCGGCGTTGGTGTCAAAAGAATACCAAGAGTTATAAAAGAATTAAAGAGAAAAGGATTCCACTTTTTTGGATTGGTTATACCTATTATATATATTTTAGGCTTACATTATACAACATTTATGACCAGAGGATTTGCAGTTAAATTATTGGGATCAATTACACTAGGATACTTTATTTGGGAACAATTAAGATTAAATGTACCAGCAGTCAGCGAATTTTGTGTTAAAATGTATGGCCATATGATGAGGGAAAAAGAAAAGGACAGAATGAATGGCGTTTTCTTTTACCTCTTGGGCAGCACAATATGCATATACTTTTTCCACCCCCTTATCGCAGTTTCAAGCATGTTATTTTTAATTATTGGGGATTTCACTGCAGCTTTAGTCGGTATTTCTTATGGTAGAACCAAAATTGGAAACAAATCATTAGAGGGCACCATGGCAATGTTTTTAGTTTGTTTTGTTTTAAGTTTTGCAATGTTTTTCAATCAATCTTTAGGTGAACATATAGCTTTTTGGGGATCACTCGTAGCAACTCTTGTAGAATTATTCAATCCATCATTCGTCGACGATAATTTAACCATTCCAATTATTGGGGCTATTGCCATGAAATATATGACCGTAAGATTGGGCGTAGAACTTCCAGTATATAGTAATTCTTTATAAATAAATAAAACAAATGTAAAATAGATTTAAACAAATAAAATTAAATAATAATATGGTCATAATATTTTTCATATTATTTTTTCTATAAAAAAAAAAAAGATAATTAAATTTTTATATTGTATATTATTGTTTTAATTTAGCTTTCCAAGTTTAATTTGGTTAATTTTAATTTTAAATGATTCTCTATGTCTTTTATATATAATAGCAGAGATTATAATTATGCAAACAATGCCCACAATTGGTACAACTATTACAACAGGTAAGAACCAAGCTTTTCTACCATTGTCACATTGATTTTTATAATTTGGAGATATTAATAATGAAAAATCTATTTATAAAAACAAAAAATTAAAATATTAGAATATATGTGATATTTTTTTAAAGTGTATTTATAATTACCTGGATCTATTAAACATTCGTCGCAGTGTGGTAAATTTATACCTAGATAAACCAAATCATTATTGCTTTGATCTAAAAGTTGGGTAGTGATAAATACTGTGTGATTGTTGCTCATTGCTTTATCTTGGAAACGGCCATAAAAGAGTTTACCTTTATTTTCGATTTTGAGGTAGTTTACAGATTCGCTAATAGAGTTACTATTGGATGATGATTTAATCTTAATATTATCTTCGTTGCAATTATTTGATTCTTTGGTTAAGTTTTTATGATAGTTTGTAACCATTACAATTTGAAGTACATTCAATACACTTGTGTATTCCCAATCATTTATTGAAATAGACATTTTAATACCACCACTTTCGACAGTAAAGTTGTTTCCAGCAAATTCAAAGTTTTTATCTTTATCACCAATCTCTTCAATTGTTAATATTATGGTTGCATTGTTTATGATTTGGATGAATGAGCTTATTTCATTCGACTTTTCCTTATAAATGGACCAATTTCCAATTGATTTCGATTGTACAATCCTGTTTTCTATATCGAGCTCTCGAATTGAATCGATTGATATTTTGAAATCCGATTCTTCATTTGATAATATTACATTTCCATCTGTTACATTGGTTTCTGTTTTTGGCTCTTCTATATTTGTGTCATTCTTTATTATAACTGAACAATCTAAACCTTTAAAACCTGTATTACAAAGACAACTGCCACTCGATAGGCATTTTCCATTACTTGGTGATGTACAATCATTTGGACATAAGATAACTGGATCGTAATATGGATAGATTTTACCCAACCAAACTAAATTATTTTGTGTTATGTTAATTGATTTTAAACCACTTCCCGCTGGGATGGTGCAATTAATTGCCTCGGAGCTAACACTATTGACAACACAGTTGTTTGAACCAATTTTAACTGAAAGCTCCTTATTTTCAGTGCCAAAGTAACCATTTAATATGATTGGACCTCCTTGTGTGGAAAGAACTTGGGAATATGAGGTTAAACGATGGTTTGGAATGGAACAAACATTATCACCAACTGTAGTATATTTGTCATCGCATTTACATTCTCCGGTATCATAATCGCACACACCATTTCCGTTGCAAACTGGTGAAGGGCATATAGTACTTGTAAAATTGAATAGAGTGTCTAAAAATAAACCATTAACATCAACTCTAAGAAAATAAAATCCTTGAAGTTTTACTGGTAATGGTAATTTGCATTTCATAGCGTTAAAAGAGGTTTCATAAACTGTGCATGTCAAATTTTCAACTGTTATAGAAACTTCTAGCGGATTATAACTATAATAAAAGCCCTCAAAAGAGAGGATGTTTTTGTCTTGAGTAATAGCAGTACTATGTGGACGAGATCCCCTTAAACCAATGGTAAATGAAATATCTGGTATTGTCCAATGAATATTCATTGTAGTTAAAGCTGATGACACACCCGAAAGATCCCCAATAAATCGATTTTTACCCTCTCTTACAAAAGGAATAGATGGTGTTGATATAATATTGTCTGCATAATAACCAATATTTTTCCCAGTAATAATTAATTGCTTATCTACAATAACTGTAAACTTTGGTACAATAGTATCTAGTTTGTTTTATTTTATTTTTTAAATAGAAAAATTAGTGAGCCTAAAGTATATCTTTGGAAAATGAAAAAATTCTATATAGTTACCATATGAGCTACAATTTACTAATTTGTTCTGTAGATTAGTATTTCCAGTAAATAAAGAAGAAACTCTGCTATCATCAAAATAGCATTGAAAACATGGTGGTACAGATAAAATGTCATTATATATAATATATATTGGTATGCCACACCATGATTCATCAAGAGAGTTTGTAAATTTATTATTTGATAAATCAACGTTTGAAAAATCCACATCTGCAGCAATTGGTGGTAGTGTTCCCTCGGTACCCAAAGCAAATAAGATCAAGTTTGAAACATTTTTAAAAATATTAAAATCTGGTGCAATTGGCATTACTCCATTTGTTATATAAAGTTCTGAAAGTTTTGTTTTGGGAAGTCTCAAAGGAAAATTTCCATTTACATTAAAGCCTGAGCCTGGATTGTGAAATGCTCTATTTAAAATTAAAAGTTAATATTTTTATACACGCTATGGTTTGATTTAAAGATTTAAATACTTACAATGCACATTCATTTACTATATTTGAAAAATCAATATAGTCATTGGTTGTAATTTTAATATTATCAAAAGTACTATAAAAAATTAAAAAAGACTGTATTAGTGTGTTGTTTTAAATGTATTTAAAACCACCTTGGTTTTTATAATTCTTACATTTTACTATAACTTGGGTTTAAATTTTCTGCTAATTTTTTAGGAAATGGAATTGTTAAACTATTATCAGTATTCCTAAATGTCATTACTGAAATCTGAGTAAATGAATAAAAATTATCAAAAGAATTGACATCTGCAGTTTTTAAAATATCAAAATCTACCTCTTTTAATGATGAAATATAAAAAAGGTTTGGTATGGATTTGAGTGCTATTTCTATTTTTTCTAAATTACCCAAAGAATTATCGTTTGTATCGACTTCTAAATAGCTTGGATTTGGATATTTTGAAGTTGAGGGCGAACGGCTGAATTAAAAAAATTAGTAAAACTTTTAGAAAAATAAATATATTTTAAAGTAATATACTTACAATTCCTTTACACGTTTAATAAAAGATGATTTAATTGGACCAAGTAAACCTCCAATATAAAAATAATCCAATGGGGGTATATCTGATATAATACTAACTAAATTTGAGGTAACTATTTCTCTATCATTATCAAATAGATAAATTAATAAATAGCTTTATAATTATAAATATTATACTGTATATTGCTTACAATCTTTTAATTGTTGGGGGAATCGATGAAATAAAATCCTGTTGAATTACCAAACCAAGACCTCTGAGTGAAGTAAGGTCAGTTAAACATGTTAATAAATCCCAATATAATGTACCTGTACTTTGACTAACTTCTCTGTATAATTATATAGTTATAATTTAAGTATTTAATTTTTATATAATGTTAATATTTTTACAAATTCTTAATTTACATTGCTAAAATTTTCTCATCCGAAGTGCATGCCGAAGTTGCTAATTTGCAAAAAGTTTGACCTATATTAGCATCATAATATCTTGGATCCCCTACAGTTTTTCCTAAGGTATTTAAACAAGTTACATCATTTGATGAAATATCTGATTTTGATAAATATATTAAATTGAACAAATAAAATAAAAAAAAATAAAATTTCATAATTTTTGAAAAACTAAATTAAAAAAATAAAAATATATTTATTTTTTTTACTTTTATTTGGTTTAAACAAATAAATAAATTGATTATTATTGAAAAAAAAAAATAAAAAAAAAAAAGCGAGACATCATAAACCAAAAAAAAAAAAAAAAAAATTTTAGAAAAAAAAAAGATATTTTATAGAAATAATATTCTTCTGTTTTTTGCAAATAGAAAAAACGTGTAAAAAATATTAAACAAAATTAAGATATCTTTTTTTTAATAATAACATTTTATTTAAATTATTTTATATTTTTTTTTTTTTTTTTTTTTTCTTTTTTTTTTTTTTTTTTTTTAGTTGAAAATATATATGGTTGATAAAATTTTTATAAAAGTAATAAATTGGTTGAAATTTAAATTATTTATTTCTTTTTATCTTTTTTTGATGATTCTTTCTTTTCTTTTTTATCTTCTTTCTTTTCTTTTTTATCTTCCTTCTTTTCTTTTTTTTCTTTCTTTTCTTCTTTCTTTTCTTTTTTATCTTCTTTCTTTTCTTCTTTCTTTTCTTCTTTCTTTTTGTCTTTCTTTGATGATTTTTCTTCTTTAGTATCAACTTTCATGGCGTCTTCATCTTTTTTATCTTTTTTGTCTTCCTTCTTTGATTTCTTTGATGATGATTTTTCTTCAACAGAGTCAGATTCTTTTCTCTTTTTGCTTGATGATTCTTTGACGACTGGTTTAACTTCTTCTTCAGCAAAATCTTTTTCAACTTCTTCAATGACTTCTCTCATGACATCTAAATTTCTCTTTGGAGCAACACCACTGTTAAAGAATTTGATTCTATCTTCAACTTGATTTTTAAGAGCAACACCGAATTTAGTTGAACCATTTTCACTGAAACAATCGATTCTTGAAGCAATTGAAATTTTATTTGAAAGACAACGAGCAATTCTACCTTTATTCTTTTGACTGTTCATAATGAAACTAGTGTTATAAATGATACCATATTTTGGAGTCTTACCACGAACTTTCATAGCACGGAAGAGAGCTTTTTCAGCACCAAGAATTTGAACAGTTGAAGCTGGGTATTTGGCGAGATTGGTTAATGAACCAGCACGTGAAATTAATTTAGCACCAATACGGTCACCAACTAAAGCAGCAAGATTTGGAGCAATATCATTCATTTTTTTGTTGAGGTATGAAACTAATTTACCACGGTATTCATCTAATGAGATAACACGATCAGCAAAGTTCATAACGGTTTCTAAATCGATTGGAGAGATATCACCACCCATTGAAGCTTTAGCGGCATTAAGAATTTCCTTGGCTTTAGATTCATTGTTATCAACGATTTCTTGAATTTCTGGTAATTGTTCGACAGTAAGATTTGCTTTGTTTTGAATTAACTTGGCTAATTTAGCAAAGTGAATGTTTTCTTCAACAATTCTTAATAATTCTGGGAAATGCCATGAGTACCATTCTCTAACTCTCATGTGGAATGTATTTAAATCTTTATCTAATTGTTCTAATAAACAAATTGATTGAATAACCATGTTATCGACTTTGTGAACGTTGAATTTAACTTTAGATCTAGAATATGAATGACCAAGACCTAATTGAGCTTTAATTAAATCTGTATCTTTTAATTTAGTATATTGAGAAATGTGGTTTCTAATACATCTAATAATTTCCTATAAAATTTAAAAAAAAAATAAAATAAAATAAAAAGTTAATAATAATTATTTTAAAACAATAAAAAAATAATTTAATCAACTTACAGCAGTGTGACTATTAGCTAAACAACTGATTTTTAATTCATCACCAATTGAGGCTGATAATTTATTTTCAGAGACACCAAGAATAACACCTTCAGTTTTTTTTGAAAAAGTTTGTTTTAAAAAGTCGTGGAGTGATTCTGTTAAAATACCTTCAGAGACAGAGTTGATATTTTCTAAAGCATTTTCAGCTGAAGTGAATGGGAGTGAACCAATCATTTTACAGATTTTGCTAAATTTGCTGAAATCATTCATTGATTTTTGAACTTGACCATTAAATTCAGCAATTGATTCCATACCTGATAATTGGAAAATATGGAAACCGGTGGCGGTTTCGAATAAAATGTGTGTTGCCATTTTTATATAATTTCTTTGACTATTATTAAATTATTATTATTAAAAAAAGTTGGAATTATTGATTTGTAGTTGGAGAAACTATTCTTTTTTAAAAATAAAAATAATAATATTAATTATAATTATAGTTTTATAAAAAAAATTATATACAAATATTATTTCGAAAAGTTTAAAAAAAAAAAAAAACGAAAAAAAAAAAAATTATAAAAAAAAATGATTTTTTTAAAAAAAAAAAAAAAGAAAAAAAATAAAAAAATAAAAAAAAATAATAGTTTTTTAAATAAAAAAATAATAAAAAAAAAAAAATAAATTTACACACTTTTTTTTTTTTGATATCTGAATAAACGATTAATAATGATTATAAACTATTTTGATCATAAGCGATTATTTTTTTTTTTTTTTTTAAAAAATATAAAATATAATATTTTTTAAAAAAAAATTTACTTCTATTATAATTTAGTTTTATTTACAATTATTATTTTTTTTTTTTTATTGTTATTATTTTTTTATTGATAATATTTTTAAATATTTGAAAATAATTGATCTAAAATTTTATCTGAATTATTGTCCAAAAAATTATATGCTCTTTGAATATGATTTCTATTTAAATAAATTGGATTGTTTGAGGAGGTTATATTTGTATTTACGTTACTGTTACCACTACCATTTGAATTAACAATGATTGAACCATTTAAACTTGTTCCTAAATTTGCACCACTTAAACTTGTACTTAGATTGCCACTGGAGCTTGAAAGATGGTGTGGGTTATTAATAACAGGGGAGCAGGAGAATGGCTGGTATGATGATGACATGGATTGATTATTATTACCATTGTTTGAGATTCTAATTGGTGATGTTGGAGGTGTGTGGAATTTACCATTTGGTGATTGTGGTGTTGGTGGTTGATTGGCTAATAATTGTTGAGCTGATGTGGAGTTCGATAGGTTAACATAGCTGGGTGTATGTAATGCTAATGATCTAAGGAAATCTTGTAAAAAGTATAATGGAATAAATTTGGTGTCTTGATATTCTGCTATTTGATCTGTATTTGGGTCTAATGATGCTTTTGGATGAATATTTTGGGTTGCTAGCGATATTAGGTGTTCAACAATGATATTGGTATTAACAAGATCAGCTGATAGCAATTCAATAACACTTTCTTGGTCACGTAGTTGAAGCACAATTTGGTTTATGAAATTTCTTTGTTCCTCTGTTAGATTCTCTTTGGTAGGGAACTCTTTAAATAATACTTTGACAAATTGACCAGTTATAACAAAGATTCCTTTTTGTAAAAATTGTAAAAAGATTGGTCTTTGAAGACAATAGAAACCTAATGTTGTAAATTGTGTATAAAAATCTTTTGGGAAGGGGCAATACAATTCTTCGATAGCAGAGTAAAGTTTTTCCATAACTTGGAATAGAATTAAACGTGTACTATGTTTCATTTCACCAATTGTATTTGATTGTTGCTGTGTTGCCATTTGATTGGTTGGACTATTGTTGTGATGGAAACCATAGCATATTTTAATGGTTTTATAAAGATTGTTAACTACATTAATTTGAATGTGACGGAAGCAATTGGCCCAATCATTTAAACGTTCTTTATTTTCCTTTTGTGAAACACTGTGGAGGAATTCTGTTAATGTTGAAATATAGTGTGGCAAATCTCTTAATGGATCTTCTTGATAGTTTTCAAATAGATTTGGATCGCTAAGGAATTTTGAACCATTGCTCATGATACCACTTGGTTTACCTATATCTTTTTTCATTGGATCCACTACAACAAAGTCATCATCTATACCAAAAAAGTTTCTCCAGAAACCACTAAACGATGGACCATCTTTGTTCATAATTTCATTCTTTGTAACCTCAAATGAACGTAGTCTCTTTCTATTCTCCTCTTTTAAAAGTAGATTGTTTGGTATGTTTGTATTAATTGGTGTGACTTCTAAATCCTTAAGTTTTCTGTTGGTTGTATGTATGTCGATAGATTCTGCGCATGATATTGGTAGTGCTTGAAGATAAAAGGAATCTAAATATGAAACATTACCAATAGCATTCTCTAACTGGGTGTTTTTAAGGGTATGATATGTACTGGCTAAAATATATTCTTTTAATAGATCTGTGGTGATTAAGTTGTTTTTGGCAGCATGTGTTATAATGGAGGAGCCTAATTCTACATCGTTCATATGGATAATTGCTAAATGAATTGCTTGAATATCGGTGCCAGGGTCCATACCCACTTCAAATAGTTTTCTAATAGATTCTCTATCAAATTGGTAATGATATAATATACCATTTGTATAGTCAAATAAAAATCTGCTGTTTTTGGTTGATGATTTATCATGGGTGTTGCCATTGCCACTTGACGAGGATGCTGATTTCTCTGGTTTTTCACCACTAATATTACCGTTTAAAAAGTAAAATGGTATGACTGATTGACTAATTTTATTTGGTAAAGGTGGGCTACGAACTGATACAATATCGGATGAGTCTTGAGAGTGATTCATTCCTGCTAATGGTGTTGATAAATCTTTACTGTATAGTGTAATACCAAATGATGGATCATGGTCGTGTGCGCAATCAATAAATTGAAAGAAATATCCAGGAACATAAACCATGAGTAAACTACCAAAGTTATCAAATAATACTCTAGTTTTCGAAACAGCTGACCATCCGTCATCCATTGTATTCAAAGGTATCGAGTATCTAATCTTTTGCTTTAAATGAAGTAGATAAATTGAGATCTTAATTGAAAGTGTTGGTTTGGATGATTCCTCTTGATGACACAAACATAGACCAACTGTTGGTAGACGCACGATATGTATATTTTGATATACTTGTTGTTCTTCATAAGGAGCATATTTACCAACTCCTAATGGGAATGGGAAGTTTGAAGACATCTTTCTTTCGAGACTAACATTTAGATGTAACGGTATACCATCATGAGTATTTATAATTTTTGGTCCGGTCAAAGCCCATATTTTTAAAAGACTTTCTTGTGTACCACTGTTGTTAGAGTTGTTTGAATTGCCTACGCCACCTATACTGCTGGCAGAAAAAGTGGAGTTGGACTTTTGCTTCAAATGTAAACTATACAATATTTGACTGTGATAATCAAATTGATACCAATAGCATCTTTTAAATATTAGTGATTTGGTGGTCTTCTTATTTGTCGCTATAGATTGATATGGATAGTGGTTATGGTGATGATTGGAGGAGTTGTCCTCTGTTTTTAATTGAATTTTTACAGAATGACATTCATCATTTTGAAATAATAATAATGTACAATGTTGCTTTTCATGAAATCCTGCTAAAAAATGATAAACCAATGGATTTTCTGAATCAATTTCTAATGGTATAAAGTTTTGTGGTTGTTTTTTGTTTAAAGTTTCAAAAATAAATGATGAATATGCTATTATGATAAATTTAATTATTGGGAAAAAAAAAATTAATAACAAAATAAAAAAAAAATTATTATAGTACATTAATTTCTTATACATACAATCTTTTTGGGTTTTTGGATTTATTGATTTAACTGTAAATACCAAAAAAGATCTATTTGCATCAGCACTTAATGATGCACTGACAACATTTCCTGGATGTTCTAAAATTGTTGTATATTCATGTTTTGAGATATCAAAAAAGTCGATATAAGTACCCTAATATAAATTTAAGGTGTTAGATATTGATACTATAAATAAAATCTTTTTTATATTATACTAAATTTAGTGTACATACATTGTTTTTTGAGTTTCTTGCCAAAATTAAAATTACACCTTTATCTCTACCAATAATTCGAAGATTAATTGATTGTGAATAATTAATTTGTTGATAAATTTTATTTAAGTTATCAGTTTTATCTTCACCGTCAGGGCTTGTACTACTTGTATTGGATTCGCCATCCAAATCATATTGACTGTTGTTTAGTGAGGTACCAAGTTTGAAGTCGTTATTTGGTAAACTTGAGTTGTTTAATTTTAATGGGTTTACTGGGATACCCAATGGATTTGTATTTGTAAAGCTACTGCTTGCAACGTAGTTGCCACTATTATTTTTTTGATGATTACTATTGTTATTGTTATTGTTATTATTGTTATGTGATGGTGATGAAAATCCTCCAAAACTACTTGATATTGAAGGTGTTGGACTATGCGCGCTAGAACTATTACCCATTAATTCGACTGGTTGTGAATTTTTAAATATAATTGGTCTAAATGATGTTGCCTCTGATGCTGTAGGCAATTGAGTTGATGGTATTTTTGGTACAACATCATGTTCTAATGAAAACAGTTTTCTAAATTTAAACATGATATTATAATACCAACAATATAATTAATATAGGCTATATATTAAATATTGTTATATTATCTAGTTATTCGAAATATATTAAGGTAATATTATATTATTGTAAAAAAATAAATAAAAAAAAAAGTAATATCTGTAAAAAAAAGAAAATAAAAATAAAAATAAAAAATAATTAAAAAAAATTAAAAAAAAAAATATATTTTTTTTTTTAATTTTTTTTTGAATAATTTTTAATAAAAAAAGAAATGTTTTTAACTTTTTCAACAATATTATTAAAAAAAAAAGAAAGGTGTTTTATTTAACAGGTTTGAATTATGCCATTATTGCAATTTATTGATAATGGGGTGAATGAGCATGGGGTGTTATTAATACAGTTTTTGAGTGTGGGTTGCATGTTGTTGCAATAAAAGGTATCGATTTGGTTATTATTGGAATTTGTTATTGTAAAATTATTGGATATCAATTGAGCAAATTGAAAATCACTTCCTTGGCAATTGTCACTGGTGGTTGAATCGTACTGAATTTTTTTTAAACCATATTCTTGATTTAAAATTGGTGTAATTAAATTTGGGTTATCTAAAAAGCTAATCATAAAATAAACATCATCTTGATTTGGTTGTTGTCCAAAATCTACACTTAAAAGTGGTGGTAATTGATAGCATTGATTATGTTTAAAGGCATCACTGAATTGATTAGGATCGCTGGTGCAATCACTATTATCATAAAATTCAAATAAACCAATCAATCCAAATACATTCACTTTTAAGCTTGAGCTGGTATTGATGGTATTCGATTGGTTAAATTGGTTTATTGATACAAGTGAAATGCACTCACCGCTAACCACATTGAACAAATACCCTACACCACCGCTTTCGCCACTGCACTGTTGGTTCGCATACGGTTTCATATAAATGTATGTTGAACAAGCAACATTTAAAATAACTAAAAATATAAAAACTAAAAATTTGATCATTATCGCCATCCAACCAATTTATCAACAACACACAAAAAATAATAATAAAATAATAAAATTTTAAAAAAAAAAATAAGTGGTGAGTATGGCTCATGCGCTCAGATATTTTGAAAAAAAAATTTTATTATTTATTCTTTTTTTTTATTTTTTTTTCATTTCTTGTTTTCCATGTTATTTTTTTTGGTGTAAGTTCAGTATCTTTTCGATTTTCTATTTAGTGCTTTGAAAAAAATATTATGAAACAAAGAAATCTTTTTTTTTTTATTTTTTTTATTTTTATTCCATAATTTAAAAATAATTATTTTTTTTTATTTTTTAATTTTTATTTTTTTTACCAATTTTCGTGAAAAACCTGCTTTTTTTCTTCCAAATTTTTATTGTAAAAATTCGCATAGCTTCATTTCAAAAATAATAATAATCATTCCTTGATTCTTTTATTTAGTTCTTTTGGGTTTTTGTTTTTATGTTTTTATGTTTTTATGTTTTTATGTTTTTATGTTTTTATGTTTTTAAGTTTTTGGGTTTAACAAAAATTTATTTGGTTAATAAGGGTTTGGATCTACCAATATAAAAATTAATTAAATAATATCTTTTTTTTTTTTATTTTTTTTATTTTTTATTTTATTTGTTTTTTATTTAAAATTATAAATGAAAAATTATTTTCTTTTATATTTTATAATTATTTTTATAAATATAATAGATATAGAATGTGTTACACTTCAAGATTTATCTGAACCAGAATATTATATCCAAACTCCTTGGGGACCCGGTGTATCATACCATCAGTGTTCTACATTTTTCAATTTATATGTGTCGACGGATAGCGCAGAACCCATTTATCAAATCTATGTATCAGGCGGGAAAGATGCGCAAATTTTCACACAAGTTCAATCACCAGATCAAACCCAGGCCATTTATGGAATAGTGGTTAGTAATTTCGATTATGGTAGTTATACATCCATAATAGCGGTTACTATAAACTCTGTTGACTACTACCACACATACAATTACTCTTGTTTAGGTAAATACATTCCCGTTTTTTATTTTTTTTTGGATTAAAAAAAAATTTATTTTTTTAAATTTTTAATTTTTAAAATTTTTTATTTTAATTCATTAATTTAATATTTTAATTTTCACATCACACACAATTATAAATCAATAAATTAATAAACTAATACATGCTATATTATAACTTTTATAAAAATATTTAGAGGTTGATTTATCAAAATTAACATATAAAATTATAGAAGCTTTGGATTATGACTATTCAACCAATCTTTTTTCAGCAATAATAAGGATTATAGGACTCAATTATACCCTTCCATATATAGAAACTGCATCAGTTGCTACAGTAACACAATCTTATGATAGCATATATTCAGTTAATTTTTATACTACACCATCGCCGACCGATTTCTTGGGTGAGTGGAGTGCCGAGTTAACATTTGGTACATCACCAACTAAAACTTTTGTTTTTCCTTCACCTTTTAAACGTAAGTACAATGATTTAAAGTCAACAAACATCAAGGGTTCTAATTCTAATTAATATATTTTAAATTTAGCAAATGTGAATAATTCTTTAAGTTCATTTAAAAGGTATCCAGAAGATGTAAATATAACGGTACAATCTCTTGGAATGGATTCATATGGATTGTTTAGTTTTCTAAGTACTATTAAAACACAATTTACACCACCTTATTTTCAATTAGGTTTTCAATATGGCGCTTTTTATAATTATCTACCAGTGTACGGAACTCTTGGTAATTACACATATCTTGCTTCATTAACGCCAATATCTAAATATATGTATAATACAAAAGAAAAACAAACCGGTGATATTTCAGTTTATACTCAAGAGTTTGACGAGTTTGTTAGTGTTTATTTCGGTGTACTGGATTTTTATTGTAAGTAGAATAAATAGATTTTACATTTAATTATAATATTGATATTTTTTTACCAAATTTAGTTTTTTATTTAAATTCGACATTGGGTGGCTCAAAAACCTATTCACAAAATTCAACAAATTTATTATTAAAATTTAGTCCCATTGTAAAAGATTATTCACATACACCCATCAAAGTTGAAACAGACTATGGTTCAATGTTAGCATACTGGCCTTACGGTCATGGTAAAGGAAATTTAAAACAGTTTAATCTAGATATTTCATTTGAAAGGCCTTCATCAAGACCAATTAGTAGTTTAAAATATACAATCGAGTCAAATGAAGTCGCGTTTCAAAACATTAACCCACTTAATGCTTTGTCTTCCACGACCACTGCAGTTAGTGGTAACTCTGTAGCTACAGTAGTTGCTGATTGGAGTCCGCCAGTATTGGTCTCATTCAATGCAACTTTACTATTTGATCAGGTACTATTAATAAAGTTAAGGGTAACAGATGACATTTCTGGTGTGGCCTCAATTAATATATTTTTTGAAGAATACAAATATTTCGGCAATTTGGTATCAGGTGATAGATTTGATGGTGTTTATGAATTATACTTTGACCGAAGTGATATCTCTTATCTTCAATACAGTTTTTTAATTATGGATAATAGCGGCAATTCAATATATCTTTCATATAATTACTTTTATGGTCCCTCACCAACTTCGTTTATTCAGTTTCCATCAAATATTCAACGTAAGTTTTTATTTTATTTTTAATTTTATTTATAACTTTTTTTAATTTATATATTTTTTTATAATTCAGCATATTTTGTTGAAGATATAGAGGACATATCATTTCTATATAACTATATTGATACATCAAGTGTATCATATTTCAATAAAGTTTTTATTAAATTCAAGAATGATTCAATTACATTAGGTTCAATCTCAATTTCATTTTCATTTTCATATTCATTTTTTTTCCAATCTAGGGCAGATCTTGTATACAATTCCACATCAAAGCTTTGGGAGGGTTTTTTTCAAATACCACCAAATTTACAATATAGTACTGTTTTTTATACAATATTTTCATATAGAGATAGTGGAAATTTGGCATATATATCAAGTTCATCATTAAGAGATGAATTTCAATTAAAAGTTTTTTCAAATAGTAAGTATATAAAGAATTAATAATAATAGTATTTTTTTTAAAAATTTTTATACTAATTTTATATATACAGATACTGATTTAATTGGGCCAATATTCAAAAATATAGATAAAGTTTTGCCAATTGAGGATAATGTTAAAAAAGAGTTTAAATTTGGTTGGATTTTCACAATATCAGATCATTTAAATGGGTTTAAAGAGGGTAAAATAATGGTTAAAGGTGATTTGGATAATTCTGTATATAATTTCACTATTACACCCGATCAAATGATATCAGGTAATATATGGGAAGGCCAGTATCAAATTATGTTATCAGTTAATTCTTCAATATGTGCCTCAATGAACTATACGATCACATATGTAGAGTTTTTCGATACGCATTTATTTAAAACAAGTTTCCAACAAACTTTTCTAAAGGCAAACTATTATTCACGCTATCCCCAATTAAATCCATTCATCAATTTCCTTCAAGATGGTTTTATAAATACAATCAATTTGAAATGTATAAAACCATTGAACCAAAGTTATCCAGAGTTGCTATCTTTAAGTGTTTCTACCGATAGTATTGATGTTGGTCAACTAAATCGTTTCATTGTAGTCCAGTTTGATGTTGAGGATTACTATGGTCTTAAGGAGGGACAAAATCCAGTGGTTTATTTACAAACAGCAGAGTTGGATACCATTTCTTCTCAAGCATCCCTTATCAGTCTAATAAATTATACTAAATATAGCTTCAATTGTACCATTGAGCTCCCAATAGGTTTTGCTTATCCTAATAATGCAATGCTTAGTATTTATGGTTTGATAAATAGAATAGGTAATTTTATTGGCTTCTCTTCATCAGCACTTGCAGAAAAGGGTTTTCAGTATAAAGTTGGTACTACTATTAGTTTCCCAGAAAATCAAGTTTTATTAGATGACGCAAGATTTACCAATGGTGCTTTATGGATAAGAGGTAGAGGGTTAATCTATGTTCAATCAATTTCGATCTCTGGTGAAGACTTTTCGTTTATTCCAGTTAGAGATGAATCGGTTTTAAGTTCATTTAAAATATTGGGTTTTGAGCCAACCTCTAGCAAAACTATTTCAATTAAAGCAACTACAATGGCTTCATCTCATTCTAATTCTTTAGAGATACCAATTACCTATCCAATTTATGTATCACCTGTAACTATTCCAGAGAACCCAGAACAAAAATGCCAAGGTACTCCATTACTTTGTGGTGGTGATAAAAGAGGTACATGTGATCCATCAGTAGGTTGTATATGTAACTTCCCATATGTAGGGTTGGATTGTAATTCAGAGCAAATTGTAAATATTGAACCACCAGAGCCAAATATATTTAGACCTGCATTCTCTTTGTTTGTCAATCAAAGTGAAACTGGTGGTATGCCGGCATCACAAATAACTTCAAATATATCAGTAATCGAATTAAGAGAGATAGATATAATGGGCCAAGTTATAAAAATTCACGTATTTAACCAATGGAATTTTTCAATTAATTCAAACACATCCGAGCTAATATATGACACAATTATTGTAAATAATAACTATGAGACTTTGGTTCAAGTCAAGTTAAAATGGTTCGATCAGCAACAAGAGGTATCATTTGCAAATGAAAAGTATAGAATTGACCCAGCAACAATGAAATTCTCTATGAAAATGTCTGAGTATAGGTTCGACAATAGATTTAACACGTTGGAATTGATTTTATTTAGTTCTATAATGTCTGTTAGAAACCAATCCCTAACATGTTCAAGAGCTCAATTTGGTAATACCACCGACAATTGCAATTTTATGAAGTTACAGGTCGACAATCATTCACTATATGGTAAATTTATAAGAAAATCAATTGTAGATAATCATATCTTGGAAGTTATTAACAGTGGTATCAACACAACAACCAGCGAAAATACAACCCAATCTTTTGTTTCAATTAAATTACCCCATTACTTGGACTATCTCGAAATCGATCCAACATTCTCTATACTCTTGGATTATAACATACAATATTCCGATTCTGATCAACATTGCTATATTTCGGACCAAACTGTTACTAGATCAGTAGCATTAATTGTCAGTCTCGTAATTGGCCTCTTCTCATTAACGGTTCTAATAGTGGTTTTCTTTGTTACTATGGTAAATACCAGTCCCGCTTGTATAAACGTTAAAATTTTATATTTACATATTAAATTTACAATTTTATATTTCAAAGTTAAAAAATAATTAATTTTAAAATAAAGAAATTTACAAAAATAAAATATAAAATAATATAATATAAAAAAAAAAATAGATATATTTAAAAAAAATAATTTATATACATTTAGTTTTATTTATTTATCTTTCCTTTTCGGTAATATCATCATCTTCATCATCTTCTTCACCTTCCTTCATTACTTCGTCTACATCATTATTATCATTTGCATTATCATTTGTAATATCATCGCTATTGGTTGTGGCCATGGCATTGTTATCATTATTATTGCTATTTTGGTTGTTATTGTCAATGAAATCATCATCTAAATTCTTTTCCAATTCGCTTAATGTATGTAAAAGTAATTGAAATTGTTTGGTTCTTAATTCTAATTTCGATGTTGTTTTATTTGTTTGGTCGGATAAATCATTTAATTCTTTTTGAGACTTTTGAATTTCTTTTTCAGTTTGTTCAATCGAAGGTTTTTCATTAATTACTTTATAGAGTGCTAAATATTGTTCTTTATATTGCCTATGTTTCTTTTCATGATCCAAAGTTTCTTTAAGTTTTATTATTTCTTTTTTTTCATTTTCAATTTCAATCTCTATATTGAAATAAAAGTGTTAACGTTAATATATATTTATACTACTTAAAAATGAATATGTCTATATTTACCTCTTTGTTTACATAATTGTTCATAATAGTTTGATTCTTCTCTACAAGTTTCTGAAATAGTTTGAGCTTTTTGAATACTTAATTCAAATAATGAAAATTCATTTAATAATTGTGTATAAGTTTGTTGAACTTGAGTTTTAATATCTGTATTCGGAATCTGTGCTGATGTTGAATCTATCATTGATGCATCTCCACTTTGTGGGGATGTTGCTGATGTTGGTGAGTTTAATAAACTTACCAATTGTAAATACTTTTTAAAGATTTTTTTAATTATAATATCTTTATAAATTAATCTATTTCTTAAAACACCTTCATCATCTTCTTCCATTTATTATTATTTTTTTTTTAATTGTAAATAAAATAATTAAAAAAAAAATGAAAAATGAAAAATTAAAATTAAAAAAAAATTTAAAAAAAAAAAAAAAAAAAAATGAAAAAAAAAAAAAAAAAAAATTTAAATAAATGTTTTTTAGATTTTATAATAAATTATTATCTATAAATCTAAAAATAGAAATGAATCAATATATAAATTACATAATCTTTTATTTAATAATTTATTGGATAGAGTTATATTGAAAAATATTATTTTCTTCTTTTACGGCCACTGTACAAAATAATAAAGTTGAATCGGACAAAAGTTTAGGGTCGAACGGTGAAGCTTTATGAAATTTTAGATATTTTAAAGAGTCTGGTAAAACATTATCTTGAATCAATGAATGCTTAAATTCATTGCCTAGTGTTAGCTTTTGAAGTGAGGATGGTAATACATGGGGTTCTATTGGATGGGAATAGAAAAAGCCCAAAGTGAGTTCGGTTACACTAGATGGGATACATCCAACAACAAGTTGATGTCGAAATGAGTGGCTAAGGCAAAGCTTTTTAACAGAATTTGGAATTGTACCATTGGATATTTTGGAATTACTTATAGTTAAATCAGTAACACTATTTGGAATAGATTCGTCTAAAAACATTAAATCGCCATAATTGTCAAAACTTAGTTTTTCCACACTTGAAGGAATGAAGCCTTTGGGCAGAGTTTCCTTAAATAAAAAACCAAAAGAAAGGATTTTAACTGATGATGGTATCAAATTGGGTTCAATGTTTTCTGTAATATTGTAGATGAATAATTTTGTTACACTATTTGGAATGATACCTTGGGTGATGGTTGATCTACCTAAACTTAGGGTTTTAACTGATTTAGGGATTGAACCGATTTGAAATGGTGCTCTACATTGCTCAGAGAATTTGATTTTGGTTACTGAGAGTGGAATAGAGCCTGGTGGGATTGAATGTTTGTACCCATCACCAAGTACCATTTTTTTAAGACCTTGTGGTAGAACACCCAAAGTAAAGGGCTGGTCGAAATTCCTTCCAAAACAAACACGGGTTAATGAAGGAGGTAGAATATCGGGCAGTAAAGGTTCATTAAACGATTCAGAAAATTCGATAGAGGTGAGAGATTTAGGAAAAGTATCAACATTGGGTGATATTTTATTATAATGTTGATGGTTGAATGTAAGATCGGTAAGAGTGGCTGGTAAAGATCCTTTAACTAAGGTTTGATTTCCAAGTGAAAGTTTTTTAATTGAAAATGGTGCTAAAACATCGGATGATAGTGGCTCTTGAACAGAGTCATGTAAAACCAATTCTGTGACTGAATGAACTAATGATTTGGGTGTAATTTTGCCATATTCTGAAGAGTTGTATAAAATAAGTGATTGTAATGATTTTGGTAAACCTTCTGATTTGATAGTTTTATTAAAACGGTCTCCAATTGTTAAAGTTTGAATTGAATCTGGTAAGCTATCTTTTGATAATGGTTGGTTAAAATCTGAATATGCTGTTCCAAGTGCCAGAGTCTTCAATGATTGCGGTAACGTATAGGGTTCGATTGGTCTGTTGAATTTACCAACTATTTTTAGCTGCTCTAATGAATTTGGAAGAGAGTTTTTGGTAAAATGTTGGTCATAGTCACCAGTAATTTGTAATATTCTAAGCGACTCAGGTAGGCACAATGGTTTGAATGGTTTGTTATATCTTCCTTTTAGTACTAGCTTTTCAATACCCAATGGCAATACCCCAGGCTGAAAGGTTTGATCAAAGATTGACCCAAACTCTATAGACTTTACACTTTGCGGAATGACATCTATTGCAATTTCTCTATTTAATAAATCACCAAATTTTAATTTTTCTAAAAACAAAGGTAGATCGCCTGCTAAAAGATCTTGGAATGGTTCTCTATTTTTTTCTATTAGCTCTTTGATCTTATAGGTAGCTCTAGCTGTAGTTACTATTCGTCTATAATCTTGATAGTTGATATGTAAATTTGTAATATAGCTCCAGTATGGGTGGTTTATTAATTCCTCCCTTGTTTTTACTACAACTAAACAACTATTTAAATTGAATAAATTTATATGTTTGTTAATAATTGATCTTAAATATTGATTTCTGAATATTTTAAAAAATAAATTGTTAACTCTATTATCATTGTCGCTAATACTATTACTATTACTATTAATGTAATTTTCCATATTGTTCATCAAAATATTTGATTAAAGAGAAAAAAATTTAAAAAAAAAAAAAATCTAAAATTAAAATTTAATTTTTTTTATTTGGAAAAATATTATTTATTTATAAAAATTTTAAAATAGGAATAACAATACTCTTATATAAATAATAAATACTTATAAATTAATGTTAACTTTTATTATTATAGTTATGGAATAGGTTGTTTTATTTATTTTTATTATCAATCATTAAAAAATATAAAATAATTAATAAAATGAAAATAGAATGTATTATTACATTGTAAGTTGTAAATGTATGGGTGTTTGTATTATTCAATTTAAAATCATTTTTGTTTATTTGTTTTAAAAAAAAATTAAAACCGCTCAAATTTAAAAAATTTTTTTTTTTTTTTTTTTTTTAATTATTTTTTTTTTTCAAAATAAATTCATTAATTTATTTATTAATCACATTTTACAAACTATTTAATTAATAGAAATACATATATATATATATATATATATAATAATGTCAAGATATAGTACTGATAGTAGTAATAATATAAATTTAATTAAAGAAAACTTAGATTTTTTAGAAAGCGAATGTAAATATTGATATATACTATAAATAAAATACTGCCATTACCACATACTAATGGTTTATTACCTTAAAGTCGAAGCATATTGCCAAAATTTAAGAAATGAAAATGAAAAGCTTATATTACTATTAAAAAAGAATTTACAAACTGAATTACTACATTTACCACAAACAATTAGAAACATGACAATGGAAGATTTTTTACATCAATGCTTAGATTCAAGTGCTCTAAATAATGTCATCTCACCCTCACAAAATGATGTTATTAATAATGTAAACAATAATACTAATAATATCAATATAGATAATAAAATAAATAATAATAATAATATGGAGCAAATATTAACAAACACACAGTCTCCAACCACAACTCAGTTTTATAATAACAACAAAGAGCCTGGTTTATTATCATTAGGTGAACTTTTAATGACTCCCGAAAGACCTATTAAAAATATGAACGAATTTAAACAAAAAGTTATATCAATATTAAACTCACCTCAGCTTATAAATAATAGTAAAAATAAAAGAATCATTATTACCGATGACGACAGTTTTAATAAAAACAACAGCTATAACAATAACAGCAATAACAATAATAACACCACTACTGAAGAAAGTTTTGATGATGATGAGGATAGCGAATAAACAATTTAAATCCCACTAAATTTGTTTCAAGTAACAGTATAATAAAAAATTTGTAAATATAATAAAATAAACATTCTCTAAAATTCAAGGTATTTAATTGCTAATGTGGGTGTGGTTTAATTAAAAGATTATTGTTTTAAATTGTTTTTTATTTCTTATTAAGGAAATAAAAAAAATAAAAAATAAATAAATAAAAAATTTAAATTAAAATTTTTTTATTTTTTTTTTTTATTTTTATTTTTTTTTATTTTTTATTTTTTATTTTTATTTTTTTTTAAATGTTGCCATTTATTATTATAATTAATTAAAAATTTTCTTTTTTAGATAGATCTGTTTATTACCAAAGAACATAAACATTACGCAATATAGAACAAAGATAACATGAAAAATGAAAAAAAAAAATATCGGTTTTTTGTGTTTTTTGGGTTGTAACCCTTTTATTGTAATTTGAGAATGGTTTTTCAAACAATTTTTATTTTTTATTATTTTTTATTATTTTTTATTATTTTTTATTTTCTTATTTTTTTATATTTTGTTTTAAATTAAAACAACAACGTGTTATAGGGAATAATATTTTTTTTTTATTATTTTTTCACATTCGATCAAGTTTTTTTTTTTTATAAAATTTTGGTTTTTGTTAAAGTTTTACAAGAATAGTAGTTGTAATAATAATGTTATAGCTATATTAAAAAATATAAATAGTTAATATGAATAACAATAACAATAATAATAATAATAATAATAATAATAATAATAATAATAATAATAATAATAATAATAATAATAGCTTTAAAAATAAAAATGGGAAGAAATATAAAGAATTATTGCCTGATGAAGAGGGTTTAGATGATAGCATTGCAAGTGAAAATAGTAATGTCGAAGAGGATGGTGAGGATTTCGTTGAAACCATAATTTATAGCGAAGAACCAGTTGCAATTGGTGATAATCCTAGTCCTATATTTATTAAAAAAATAAAAAAATCTAATTGGAACAACAGCGTAGGTGAAGGTGATGAAGATGGTATTCAATTAATTAATATGTCTAAAAAAGATGACGACGATCAAGATTTATTAAATATCAAAGATTGCAATGATACTTTTGAAGATATTAAATTAGAGGATACAGAATTTCATAGTTATAACAACGGAATCTTCTTCAAAATTCAAAAACACTTTTTTCTTATATTATTGGGCATTTTTTATTATATTGGGGTATTTTTTTATTTTTTAAAAAATATTTTTTCAAAAAATAAAATTGTATGTAAAAAAAAAACTTGTAATAATAACCATAAAATTTTATACTTATTATTATGAATTAATTTTAAAATAGGTACATATTTGGAGATCTTTAATTGGATATTCAATAAATAATATTAAAAAAAATAAATTAAATTTTTCAATTGGGTTTATTTCATGTTTTTTAGTGGTGTTTTTGGTTTCAACTGGTTTATCAATTCTATCAAGTGTATCGCTTATTTATCTTAGTCAAGCAGATTATCAGTCCGGTGGTGTTGATGTTTTAATGAAGCCTTTTGAACTCAGTAACCTACCTCCATTAAATAGCGATGGTACACCAACCTACCAACCAACCTTAAATTTCACATTAATCAAAGAACTTTTGGATAATAGTAACAAGGGTATTGACTATGATAAAGAATATCAAGATAAAAACAATAATTATTTTAATGATGGGTATAATAATTATGACTTTACAAATATAACACCAAGGTCAAATAAGTTTCCCTCTTTTGTGTATCCAGTATCAAAATGTGACATACCACTCGATGACATAGAGTATCGTTATTACCACAGTAAGAAATACCCAGGTTGCGTGTATTGTTTAGAAAGAACTTGTAAACAAAGAGAAACTTTAGTTTATTATGCAATCGATATAGAAAAAGAAAATGAATTGGGTTTTGAAACTACATATGGCCAAAAATCATCGCTGCCACCTGGATCCATAATGATATCAAAGGATTCTGCAAGATTACTAAATGTTTCTGTTGGAGGTCAAGTTTTTATTGATGTTAATCCATATCAATTGTTCCCAATGATGTGGGATAATTCAATGCCAGATTATACAAAGCGTTACAGACATATTTATACCTTATTTACAGTCCATTCAATTTATGATGATAATTCAGTACCAATTACATTAGATTATAAATCACTATTTCCATATATAGCAACACAAATTGACCCTAGATTCAGTAATTTTACAAAAGAGTAAGTTGTATTACCCACAAGCACCACTTAAAAGTTCAAAAAAAAATACTAATTTTTAAAATTTTAGTTATTTAAATAAAGCAAGTTTTTATGATTATAGCAATAGTATTGTGATGAAATTTCCATCACCAAGATTAGAAATGTATAGGGGAACAGATATTGAAAAAACATTGCAAAGGGTGTTAAGATATACTTCAAAAATATTATATAGAGTGGGTTTTAATTTGGTTACAGTAAAGATACCGGTTATGGACGAATTGTACAAGAGTAAAGAGCTTTCCTCAAATTTAGGTCTATTATTAAATATAATAGTATTTGTTTTCTCATTACTATCAGTATTACTTATATATACAACACTGATGGTTGATGTGGATTCAATGACTTTCAACAATGGTGTATTTAGAATGATTGGCGCAAGTTTAACATTTATTGTAAGATTAATGGTATCAAAGACTTTGATATTTGCTATTCCATCCATTATAACTGGTCTACTTTTCTCTCAGTTCTTTTTAATGATTGTCTCAAAGAAATTAAAGGAATATTCTGGTGAAGATATTCAAAGTTCATTGACAGTAAGTTCAATATTGTACTCTTTATTATTTGGTCTGTTGATTCCATCTATATCACTTATTCTACCAGTACATAAAGCAGTAAAAAAATCTTTAAGCGAGTCAATCGATACAAGTAGATCCAAATCAAAGGGTGTCAAAATTACCATCACAAGGAATGATTCTTCAGATTTTAGATTCAATATCGCTGCGATCGGTCTCTGTTTAAGTATTATTGGTTTCTGCACATACTTTTTTTTACCAAGAGCTATGTTGACAGGAAATATTCAAATGGTATTAAATTTAATATTCATATTAATTCTGGTTTCACTGGTAGGGGCACTGTTTCTAATGATAAATTTCCACATGCTACTTTCAAAGTTAATCATATATATCATAACAATCTTTGACAGTGGTGCAACTAAAGCGGTGGTTTTTAAAAACATCCTGGCACACAAACACAAGAATAGAAATACAGTTTTCATGTTTGGTGTATCAATTGGCTTAATCGTAATGATAAGTACACTCTACAGGATTCAAACCGATATTGAAGCTTACAGTTATCGTACGTATGTTGGTTCATACCTTAAAATAGAAAATGACTATGGCGTATTCAAACCAAATACCGCAAAAGCTATATTTGACCGTTTGGATGAATTGTACCCAGAAGTTTTAGAGTACTCCTATTCCTCTCGAGATTTCAAATACCTATCAACACCAAAACAATCACAGTATATAACAAATTTAGGAAGAGTTTATAGATATCAGGTAGATTTATCTGCAGTGTCACCATCATATTACCAACATACTTTTAGCGATTTGCTTAAAGTTTCATCGTTTGACAAGAGCGATAAAGATGTCAAAATCGAAAATAAACAGGGTTTATCATATGCTCTCTATAGCAAAGACTCTATGGCTAAGGGTCTTATTGGTTCAGCATACAAAAGTTTGATCGGGACAAACTTTAACTACCCCTTTTTATTAGAATCTTCTGTGGTACTTAATGTTACAGGTTCTAGCAGAACAATAGTTAATGAAGAAGGTACAACCACAACTGTAGCTATAACACCATATGGTGCAAGACACATATTAAAACCACTAGCATTCTTAGAATCTTCACCAATGCATTACTTTTCAAAAAACCCAAATAATGATCACCAAGCAATGTTGATATCACTTCCAAGCTATCAAAGATTTACCAATGGTTATTTTGATTCAGTCAGAGATATTCCAATTTCAAATTTTATAATTAAACCACAAAAAACAGATAAAGAGTTCATTGAGAACTTACAAAAAAAGTTAAATTTCTCACAGTATAATGATGCGGTGTACTCTTTGAGTATTTACAAAAACGACGCAAAATATGAAGAAAGTAATAAAATCAATTCAATGTTTTTCAATTTTGCCACTGTCATCTCAATGTTAATTTCAACTTTCAGTTTGGTTTCTTCAATGTTTACAAATATCAGCGAACAATCTAAAGAAATTGGTATTCTTAGGGCAATGGGTTTATCAAAATTTTCAATCAATAGAATTTACCTTTACGAATCATTTGCATTATCTTTTGGATCTTGTATATTAGCAATTTTAGTGGGTATTTTCATTTCATGGACTATAATATTGGAGCAAATTGTTATCACAGAAACCCCCTTATCTTTTAGTTTCCCATATAGCATAGCTTTAGTTGTATTTATCTCTTCAATTATTATTTCATTTATATCAGTTTTATCTCCAATTAATAGTTTATTAAAAAAACCAATTATAAATATTATTAAAAAATAATTTTATTTTATTTAAATATTATAAAAAAATATTAAAATATCAAAGATTCATTTTTTTATGATTTAAATTGTAAGATACCAGTCCTACCCACTCCATTTTTACCCCTTCTTCTTTTTTTATTTTATTTTTTATACAAAATTTTTAATATAAATACATATAATATATACAGTTTAACACTTTAACCACACATTACAAACAAACACAAAATCTTAAAACAACATCCAACCACATTCATTTATTTTTTTAAAAAATATTAATGTTTAAAGTATAAAAATTAAATTAAATATTATATTATTATTTTATAAGTTTTTTTTTTTTTTAAAGTTTTATTTTAAATATAAATCAAAATGAATGATAATGATGATGACTTAGTTGCTATTGTTGGGGTTGGATGCAGGTTACCAGGAAATTCAAATTCCCCAAATGAATTTTGGGAAACAATTAAAAATAAAAAAGATGGAATCATAGAAATGTCAGAAAGATTTTCAGATAATTTTTTTATATCGAATCAATTTGGCTTAAAACGTGCTGGTTTAATATCGATGAATGAATGGAAATCATTTGATCCAATTTTTTTTGGGATTTCACCATCTGAGGGTATGTATTTTAAATATTTAAATACTAAATCAACCTTTTTCAAGTTCTAACTTTATCTTTTTTAGCATTAACAATTGATCCTTCGCAAAGATTACTTTTAAAATGTACTTGGGAAGCATTTGAAGATGCATCAATTGACCCATTATCCATAAGGGGGACGAGTGCAACGGTTTATGTTGGCACATCAACACCCGAATATCAATACAGCACAGTATCTAATTACGAACCAATAAAAAACCTGTTTGGAGCTACCCCTCACTCTTTAGCAAATAGAATATCGTATTGTTTCGATTTAAGAGGCCAATCATTATCAATTGATACTGGGTGTTCTTCTTCGTTAAATGCAGCAGTCCTGGGTTACAACTCAATTAAAGATGGCCAATGCGATATTTCTGTAGTTGGTGGATACAATTTTTTAATGGATCCTTTCTTTACCAAAGGTCTTTGTCAACTGGAGATGCTTAGTAAATCTGGTAAAAGTTGTGCCTTTGATTCAAGTGCTGATGGATATGTCAGAGGGGAAGGTTGTGGTGTAGTTGTTTTTAAAAGATTAAAAGCTGCCATTAGAGACTCAAATAGAATTTATTGTGTTATTGAAGGAGCCAATTCAAATGTAGATGGATACTATAACAAAAATACTTTTTATGCACCATCTATACCATCTCAAGTGGAAAATATTATAAAAACTTTTAAATCTGCAAAAAGATCAATAAAACCAAAAGATGTTTCCTTTTTCGAATGTCATGGCACGAGTACATTAGTCGGTGATCCCATAGAAACCGAAGCACTATCTAGAGTTTTTAAGGAGAACCATTCACCCGACAGTCCACTATTGATTGGTTCAATAAAGCCAAATATAGGTCATTTAGAAGGTGGTTCAGGAATTGCTTCATTAATTAAATGCTGTTTAATGTTCAAATTCAAAAAATTTGCTCCAAATATCAATTTTGAAAACCCAAACCCCAAAATTAAATTTGATGAATGGAATTTAAAAGTTAATACACAAGTTTTACCATTTCCAAATAAAAACACAACCATAATGATGAATAACTTTGGTGTCACAGGAAGCAATGCATGTTTATTGCTATCACAGTATAATCACTCTCAAAACAAGGATGATTTGTATGCAGATTCTGGTATTAAAAACAAAAAAGAATACTTAATTCCCTTTTCTGCAAATAGTAAAAAAAGCTTAAGAAACTATCAAATTTCAATTGTTAATAATATAAATCATTATAAAAATAATTCAAATCTTTTTGATTTTATCAAATGTCAAATAAACTCAAGATCTAATAAACTACTTCAAAGATCTATGGGAAAGGCCAAGAATTGGGATGATATTGCTAAAATTGATAATTATATTGATACAAGCCATTCAAAGGTTTCAAATATTACAGTATCAAAAAGACAGCCACAAAATATAGTTTTTATTTTTCCAGGTCAAGGTACACAGTATATTAAAATGGGTTCAAGTTTATATCAAACTAATCAAACTTTTAAATTATGGGTAGATAAAATCGATAGTAAATTAGAAAAGTATTTTGGGTTTTCAATTTGGAAAAAGATAAACTCATTTAGTGAATCTGACAAAGAAACTATGAACGAACCAATTATTGCTCAACCATCGATTAGTATGATACAGGTTGCATTGTTTCATATATATATAAGATGGAATATAAATCCATCGTTTATAATTGGTCATAGGTAAATACTTAATAAAGAATAAAATAAAAAATAATTTTCTAATTCACTAATTTTTTCTATATAAATAAAATATAGCTTAGGGGAAACATCGGCACAATTTTGTTCTGGGAATATAGATTTAGAAACATTTTGTTCAATTTTATACAACAGATCAGTTTCACAACAAAAAACGGTTGGTTTAGGAAGAATGCTATCAATTAATATTGGTGAAAAAGAATTTAAAGAAAAATATTCGTATAAATATCCATCTTTGGAAATCTCATGCTACAACTCCCCAAACTCTATTGTGGTATCTGGAATAGAGACAGTTTTATTTAATTTAAAGTCAGATTTAAAGAATGATAATATTTTTTCAATACTTTTATCTACAAGATCTTCATTTCATTCATCTAGTCAAGAAACAATAAAAGAAGATATTTTGAATTGTAAATTTAAAACACAATTAAGACCCACAATCCCTGTTTTTTCAACAGTATATAAAAAAATATTTGGCCCTACCCTTGCCTATGATCCAAAGTACTGTTTTGAAAATATTAGAATGCCTGTTTTATTTGCCGAAACCATCGAGGCTTTTTATCAACATATAGAAACCAACTCATTATCAAATGAAATTGTTTTTATCGAAATATCTCCCCATCCAACACTTTTATATTACCTTAAAGAAATGGTTCCAAAAGACTCAAACTATTTTACTGATGAGTCCATCATTATTTTATCATCTCTAAACAAAAAAAATAACAGTAACGATCAAACAGAAATAAACAACACAATTTCAAAATTATATTGTTTTGGTTATAATAATTTAAATTTTAATCAACAATTTGAACAAATAACAATAAACAAACATGTAGATCTACCATTTTACAAATGGGAAGATGAAAAGTACTTTTTAGAGGACCATCAGCATTATTTAAATAGGACCCAAGGTCCACCAATTGACCTTCTTGGCACAGAAAACTTATCACCAATTAAATCTTTTACAACATACATTGATGTAAAAAAACCAATTTTCCAATATTTGAAAGGACATGCTGTTAATGGTGGTTTCAACTTTCCTGGGTTTGGCTATGTTGATAATGTCATCAATATGTATGCTGAAAATGATTTAATAATAGATGGTATAGAATTTAAAGATCCTTTAATATTTAAAGCTGGTGAAAATACAATTCTACATACAAATGCTACTCAGGTTTTAAAAAATCAACTTAAAGTTCACTTTCATTATTATAACAACAAAAGCGATAAATGGATAGAAACCTCAAATGTTAATGTATACTTAGTCGACCATGATTATGATAACAAAGAATTAAAAATGGATATAGATCAACTAAAAAAGGAATGCAACCATTACTCTGTTACCACTGATGACCTGTACAACTTTATTAAATCAAAGACAGGTGTGAGGTACTCTGAAAATTTTATTGGAGTAAAAGAATGCTATTATGGAGATAACAAATGCCTTTCCTTCATTCCAATTAATTTACCAAATACCAATCTTGGAATACCCAACTCCATTATTAATGTCACTACCTTGGATAGCTGCCTGCATGGTTTGTTAGGTTTAATTAAAGATCCATGTCAATTATTTTTAGATAGGTTAGAAAATTTCAAATACTTTTCAAGGAACATACCAAGTATTGGTGAGGTTGACCATGTATATTCATATGGTGAATTAAATTTTATATATAACAACTCTTACTATGTAACTTTTAAAGTACTACTCCCAGATGGTACAATTCTTGTAGAGGTTGATAATATTATTTTAACATCATCAATAGAAATTAAAGATTCATTAAATATTGAATATGAACCAAATTTTTATTATGAATACTACTTAGAGTCAATAGAATCCTCAGTTCCAACACCGTCCCATTTCAAAGACTTGATCAACTCATTACCAACAATGGACAAAAATGAAATAAAATATTATGAAAAATATATAATAAATGCATTATTAAACAACGTCAATGAAAAAACAAATATAGATTTAGATATAGTTCAAAAACTATCAATACAAGAGTTGGAAAATAAATATTTAAATGAAAAGAAAAACCAAAAGCTTTTTAACTTTATATTCAATTTAATCAAAGAAAATATTGATTCAATAGAAAAAAATAGAGATAATGTTAATCAAAGAGTTGAAGATAAATCAATGTCATTAAATAGCATAATAAATGCAAGTTTACAAATAATTTTAATAAATTTATTCCCAAGTGGGAATCATAATTTAATGATTGAATTCCCAGAGTCCCGTTATTATAGTGGTTGGTTAAATTATTTTTATGAAAATAATACAAACATAAACAACTTGGACAAATTAGTTGTAGAAATTATTAAAAAATCAATTATAAAGCAAGCTAATAAAAAATATGTGGTTAGAATTTTAGAAATTGGGGGTGGCATAGGTTCATTATCGGAAAAAGTAGTTAATGGATTAAACACGATAATAGAAGCAAATCCAAACATTGAAACTGATATAGAATATACCTACAGTCACGAATCTCCCTCTCATTTTGTACAAGTTAAGCAAAAACTTAAACATTTTAATGGGAACGTCCTTTTCAAAGTTTTAAAACTCCAAGATGATTCTGTTGAAAACCAAAATTTCAAACCAAACTATTACGACTTTATCATAGCTTCAAATACCTTACATTTAGTTAAAGAAATTAAACCAGCAATAAACCAAATTTATCGACTATTGAAACCAAATGGACAACTACTATTTTTAGAATTTTCACAACAGTCGCTATTGGCCAATACTGTATTTGGTTTCTTTGATGAATGGTGGTCTTTTAAAGATATTGGTCTTAGAAGTGAAAACTGTCTATTAACCCAAGGTCAATGGGAATCTATATTATCAAACACAAAATTTACTGATACAATTATGACAACCGAAGACAATTCTTTTAGTTATTTAATTCAAACTAGAAAAGAGTTTCAATATAATTCAAATGTAAAAAGTTCGTCAGAAGTTATAATTTTTACATTCGATAGAGAAAACAGATCAAGTCAATCAAATGAAATTATTAAACAAATATATGAAAAATATAGCGGTGCAATAATTGTAGGAGATTTAGATGAATTACTATCAAAACTTTCTAATACTTCCAAAGTTTATTTCATAAAGACAATAGAAGAATTAAATTTAGAAAATTTTAAAACTGTTACATTAGAATATATTAAAATTAACCAGCATATGATTAAAAATAATCTAACAACCAAAATTATCCTGGTAACAATAAAATCATTTGAAGAATCAAACAACTATTTGAACTCATCAGTGAACGGTACATTTAGATATTTCTGTGAAGATCAAGAGCAACTAGTGCTATATTGTTTTGACCTGGATTGCATTGATTCCTGCTGTATAGATCTTATCGACTCATTGTCAAATGAAAACAACTTTATTCAAACAGAATTCATTGTAAGAAAACAAAAGGTTTATATAGAAAAAATGAAAAGAATTAAAAATTCAATAAACAAATATACTTCAAAACAAAAAACACCAAACATCTGTAAAGATTCTTTTATTTGCAAATATAACTTTAAACTTCAAATGGTCTTGGATAACAAAGAAGAGCTCAAACCAGGTCAAGTTGAGGTAGACGTCAAAGCTGCTGGGTTAGACTATAAAGACTATTTAATTTACAAAAAGAAAAAGATCTTAAATAACAAATTCAATACATTTGGGAGCGAATTTTCAGGCACAGTCAAAAGAGTTGGTATTAATGTTAAAAACTTTAAAGTTGGTGATCATGTTTATGGTTTGAAAACTAATACAACCCAAACTTCAATAATTATCAATTCAGATCAAATTTCTCAAATTCCAAATAACATTTCATTGGTTGAAGCAGCATCAGTACCATCAATTTATATCAACAGCTACTATTGTCTTTTTAATATTGGTGATCTAAATATATTAGACAATGAATCAATTTTAATTCATTCATCAACCAATGATTTTGGATTGGCATTGTTAAATATTTTAAAATGGAAAGAATTTTCATCTCAATTATTTGTAACTGTAAACTCTGATGAAAAAAGGGATTATTTAATACAACAGTATGGTTCATTCATTAGTGGTATATTTAGTGTGAACAATTTTGAAAAAGAAATTAAAGCAAATCTAATGAAATCAAATAAAGAAGGTATTGATTTAATATTTAACTCTATTTCAAATGAATTTATGGATTCAAATTGTAGGTTATTAAGTTGTGGTGGGAAAATAATAGATACAAATATTAATGAAATTGACAACAAAGAACAATTAAATTTAAATTTAAATTTAAATGGAAATTATATAAAACTAAACTCAATTTCACCAAAAACAGCAATAAAAATTCTACGCTCAATTACACAAGCCTTCAATGAAGGTCACCTTAAACCAATCCCTATAAATAAATACAGTAATATAAATATTAAAAATGCACTATTAGAAATTAATAAAAAGAACACCATAGGAAAAGTGATAGTCGAATTTGATACAGATATTTTACAACCTTTATTGACAGAAAAAAACAATCACAAAATTATAGAATCAACTTATAAAATAACATCAGTTGGTAAAACAATACTTGTAACTGGTCAAACTGGAATAGCATTAGAAATAATCAAATGGATAATTAAATTTTCAAACAATATAGAAAACATAATTATATTATCAAAATCAAAAATGAAATGGGAATTAAAATCACTAATTCAAAGTGTTACTAATGATACAAAAAAGAACCATATCAAGTTTCATTTTAATTCAGTTGACGTTGGTAATAAAACGGAACTATATAACTCGATCCAACAACTCTATAATGAACATCCTACCATGGACAAAGTAGATTCGATATTCCACTATGCATTTGTTCAAGTTGTCAATGGACCATTAGAAATATCAATGAAAGATTTAGATCTATCGCACGGAGCCAAATCAAATGGTGCAATAAACCTACATACCCTATCCTTGGACTTTAACTGGCCAATAAAAAACTTTGTAATGGCCTCATCCACTGCTGCAAAATTTGGCAGTTTTAATCAATGCTCCTATGTATCATCGTTGTGTGTAATTGATGCATTATCAAGATATAGAAAATCAATAGGTTTACCCTCCATCTCGATTAACATGGGTTCCATTTTATCAGTGGGAATAGCTGCAAAAAGCGATACAATTTTATCAATGCTCGAATCGCAAGGTATTCATCATATTAATGTTAATCAATTATTGGGCTCTATGGATATAGTATTACACAATCAAACTGATATATCTTCATTTGTAGTATATAATGTCCATTTTGACAATGTTCAAATCAAGAAATACACATATCCAATTATAGACTACTATTTAAATCCAATCCAAAACAAAACGATAAAGGAAAATGACCCAACGAATAGCAATAACAAACAAGACGAAAAAGATAAAATTATAAATAAAATCTGTGAAATTCTATCCTTGGAGCCATCAAAACTAAACACAAGTAATAGTCTATATGAATATGGAATTGATTCTCTAGCATCTACAAATCTTCGTAATTGGTTTAGTAAAGAGTATTATGTCAATATTGTAACAGTTGATCAAATCCAAAATCTGACAATTGTAAACTTGGTTAATCAAATTAAAAATTATATAAATAAAAAAAAATAAATCTATATAATTTAAAATTATTTTTTAGTTTGTTTTATTTTGAAATGTTTGGGAATGTATATGTGACCTCTTCTTTACAATATCCATTTAATAATTTGAATATTAAGGAAATTTGAAAAAAAGATAAAATTAGGTTTAATTTATAATAAATAAAAAAGTAATTTAAAAAAATTTTAATTTTTTTTTAAATTTTTTAAATTTTTTTATACCCAAAATTTTTTTTTATTTTTTTTATTTTTTTTTTTCATTTTTAAATTAAACAAATAAAAATGAGCGATAGCAACGATTTAGGTGACAGTAACGAAAATTCAAATTTAATCCAGGAATTCTCGGAGCAATTAAAAAAGCTCAAAGAATTAAATGACAGTTTAAAAGATAAGAATATACAGTTAATACAACAACAAGAAATATCAGAGGTATGTTTTAAATTTGTTTATTCGTCCATTTATTTATTAAAAATAGTTCTTAATATCCACTATTTTTAAAATAATCTCTCATTTTATATATTTAATAACTTATTTTTATTTTATTAGAATAAAATTGAAGCATATAAAAGAGAACTTGAATTAAAGAATGAACAAATAAATAATTTAGATAACAGATTACAAAATATAGAAGAGGAATTAAATGACTCAAAGATATTAAATGATGAATTAATAAATTGGAAAGAAACTCATAAAGTTACCGATGAAGAATATATTAGAGCAATTAAAATTAAAGATGATAATATAGGTGCACTTTCAATACAGTTAGAACATTCAATGAATAAAAATGCGTATGTATTTGGACCCATAAAACTTTTAATTATAGTACAGTAAATAAACATAAAAACAATAAAATGAAAGATTAATAACAATACTATTACATATCAATAGTTATTGAATAATACTTTAATATAATATATAATGTATATAATTAATATTAATTAAAATTAATTTTAATACAGTATGTTATCAGAAAGTTTAAAAGAAGTTAGCGAAAAAGGTGGCATTTTTGAAAAAGATGATACTTTTAATATAAGTAGTGCAAGTAAACAACTATTAGATTATCAAAAAATGCTATCATATCATAAGATTAAAGCTATAGAAGAAAAATATACAACAATTAAAAACATTAATTTAGGTTTACAAGTAAGTTTTAAACCCCAATTTGATTATTTTTTAAATTTTCAGTATTAACACTTTTTTAAATTTTTTATTTTAAACAGAAAGCAATTCAAGAATTAGCATTAGAAAACGAAAAATATAAATATACTATCGAAACCATTATAAAAAACAATAAATAAAATGGAAACATAAAATAAACCTGTATAATATTTAAAAAAAAATAAACTTAGCTTTTTTATTTTATTATTAAGATAATCTTGATTGAGTTTGTTTTATAACTAATTTTTTTGGACAATTGTTTCTATAAAACCAACTACCTCTGATTCTCTAGAGTTCATTGATAGCCATTTGTAATAAATTGGGCGATTTTATTGTTATTAATATCTAATCTATGGAATAAATTACCAAGGATGATGATTTTTATTTTTAGTTAATTTACGACCATATGAATATTTTGGTAATATTTTGAAATTATATCCCATCTACTAAGAGAGAGAAACCGGAATTCTTTAAAACTAATTGAAAGTGTTAAAGATATTATTGATCGAGAAAACAAACTATCCACTTATGAAAAAAATGGAAACAACATCAATCTAAGATTATACTACCCAAACCACAAAATATCAGATGAACATATAACTCATTTCAGCAAATTCACAGATATAGAAAAGATCTCATTCAACAAAAACTCTCTTTATCTCTCTCTCAAAAGAAAACTACATAATCCCCTTAATGAAAGAGATACCACCAACAAGATGAACAAGTTCATCACCACTGCGACGATTACCAAATGGTAATTGGAAATATTAACTCATCCAATCAAGATATTGAAGTGTTAAAAGAACAACTTAACTTAAAAATTGACTTCTTCCTATCTCACATAAAAGTCAACAAAAAGAATACATCCTTTTTCCACCTCATCGAAAGCAAAAACAACCCAATAAAATCAAAGCTACTCCAATCACCATACTATTGTAATAAGATTAAGTCTGCAACAAAATCAAAAAATCATCCCAACAACAAAATCAATCAATTAATCAATGAAGATATGTACACTGATAAAGAAGTTGACAACACATTACCAAAATGAATCAACTAATCAATGAATATTTGTCCACTGATAAAGAATTTGATAACTCTACTACCAAAATCAATCAATTAATCAATGAAGATTCATCGGGGATCTACACTGATAAAGAATTTGATAACATCATCATCTAACAATTCAACTGACATTAGATAATGAGGGAATATCTAATGACGAAACAAACAAACAAATAAAAAACCAATCACCTCAAGATGACAATAAATCATCAACCAGCAAACCCTCAAGAACATCCAGGGTTAACACACTAAACAACATCTTTACAAGATTAGCTTCACCAACTTCCAAAAATAAAACCGCCATAACAAATACGAAATCACCAGCTATTGAACAAAAATCAAAGAAAAAAAAAACTTCTTAAACAAGATAGGTTGTTTCAACCTTACTTTTTCTTATATTTTAATATAAATAAACACTGTCGCTTACTATACTAATAATATTTATTATATTAAGCTTTAAAAAAAAAAAAAAAAAAATAATTATAGCTTTTATTGATGAATATTTACTGATTAATTTAAAGCATTTGCTTTTAAAAAAAAAAAAAAATTTATATTTTCCCAAGGGGGTGTCCAGGAAGATAATATTAATTCTAGATTGTTTTGTAGGTGCGCCGCTTGTTGGAGTTAGATTGCCATCTATAAAAAGAGTAAAGCGACTTGAAATTTGGTGCTCATTTTTATCAAACCAGTGACCACGTGCTAACCTTTCTTCTAATGGTAAGAGATGAATAGTGTTTATTTGTTTAAAAAAAATATACATGCAACTACACATTCGCTTGTAAATTTTAGTTGCTTGTGTTAATTGTATACCAAACAAATATGATAGAAATTCAAAACTAAAATTTGATTTTAGTTTTATTAGTGTTAGAGCCAAGCATAAATGATTTCTAATTCCTTTTTTATTTCCTCGTCGCTCACTGATAAAGTTACCTTTAGAATCCATAGATAAATAATTTTTGGAGTTTTTCCCACAAAGAATGTAAATCCTCATTACTTAAACCAACAATTTTTTTATGCAAGCTTTCGCTATAATCGCAATAGTTTTCGATAAAATGAACTATAAAAAATAAAAATTGGTTTAAATATAAACATATTAGATAAATTAACTTTATTTTATTTATTATTTATTATTTATTATTTATCAATTACCTATTGGTACAGAAGTGCCAACATTATTTGTTCCTCTCATTCTAATGGTAGAACCACCTCTTCCTCTGCCTCTTCCTCTCCCTCTAGTAACACCACCACCTCTAGTAACACCATTTCTACCTCTCTCTCCACCTGTACCATTATCTTCATGTTGGTCTGTACCATCTTCATTCTCATCTGCACCATTACCTTCATGTTGGTCTGTACCATCACCTTCGTTAGGATTATTCTCTTCACCTTCACCATTTTCATTATTCCTTTGAATATTTTTGTGATCATTTCTCCATTTAGTTGTTGATACATTACCTAAATGATTAATTAGACATGAAGGTCCACAATAATAATAAGTTGAATTAAAATATTCAGAGTATATATATAAATGCTGACCAACGTAATTAGCACACCCACCCCTTTTTAGCGATCCACTACATATATTTGGTGAGTTCATGTCTATATTGGAAAGAGAGTTAATTCCAACTCTAAAAAATGCTTCTCTTAAAATACCAAAAAAATGTTCAGTTTGTGCAATATCTTTAAAATGCTTTCCAGATTCACATACTCGAATTGGTATTCTGATTTGGTCTAATACAGTTCGTAAATTAGTATAATTGTTGTCATATAATATTTATAAAAATATAGATTTTAAAATCTAATTACCTTTCTCAACAATAATTTCAAAGTTGGTTTGGTTAAATGATGTAACCTTTTGTGTACACCTAATCTGGACAAAAAAAAATTAAGAAATGAAATTTTTTTTTTTTTTTTTATATATAAAAAAAAAGTGATGCATATAAAAAAAAAATTTTCATTTCTTAATTTTTTTTTAAAAAAACGCCTCCAATCACCCCCTTGTATTTTCCAAAAAATGCCATTTTAAAAAATTTATAAAAAAAATTTTTTTTTTTTTTTGAAAGTGAAGTTAATTTTTTATTGACATGCATGTTTTGATCCAACCCCACAATATTTTTTTTTTTCACTCAAAAATTCAAAAAAAAAAGATTTTATAAAAATTTTTTTTTTAAATAGAAATCTTTTTTTAATATTATTTTTTATTTTATTTTTGTTAAAAAAAAAGAAATGAAATTATTACTTGTATTACTTTTTATTTCTTTCAACTATTCGTTTGGTCAAAAACAATATATAAATTTCATTCCCTATGGAAATCAGTGGTGCATTGATAATCCATATGGAGTTGGTGTATCAGTTGTTCCAAGTAAGTGGAAATATAAACAAAAAATATAAATATTGATATTGATGTTTTTTTATTAAATATTAAATTTATTAGATAGATGTTTAAATGATGTTGAATATTTTGTTGATGGCTACAAATATAACTCTTATTTTGCATATATCGGTACCGATACAAATAATGAACCAACAGTTTATATAACATCCTATGGACAAAGAAATTGTTCAGATTCAGAGGGACAAACATTGACTTTTAGAATTAACTCATGTGAATACGCACCACCAATGACTCAACCAAAAAATTCACAATATTCATTTGTTACAGTCACAAATAAACCATCATTCTCAGATAACAGTGTTGTTAATGCAGTTTATTCAAATGACCAAAATTCATCCTCATCTGATAATAGTGGTTCACCAGTATGCAATAATGACAATTTCTTATTTGCTACATCTATGACTGACGGATTAATAACCTATTTACAAAGTGGTGTTGAAGAGATCTTCAGTTGTAAAAATGGACAACCATTTTTAAAATCTTGCTTTAATAACAATTGCAATAACGGCACAATTGCACTTTCATGTTCACCAAACCTAAGCGAATCCACAAGTCAGTCTTATTTCTGTTCAAAATAATAGTAATAATTAAACTTTGAAAAATAAATAATTATTAATTAAATTTTAATACATTTATTTTATTAATTTATTTATAAAGAAAATGTCTGCCCAATTGAACAATAGTTTCAATTTTGACTGGACCAAAAACAACTTTGATATTATGATCATCAAAAGTACATTAATTAGTAAATTAGTTTTTTAATATTTTTTTATTTCTTGGGTTTGATTCATTATGTTTATAAATTAATTCTTAATAAATATTTTTCCAAATTACTAATTAATAGATTGAAATTATGGCATGACTACTTGAAAGAATTTAAATATGACTTTTTCTAATAGGTAAAAAATACGGTCTTTTTAATGGAGAAATTGTCTTGTAAAAAAACATCATCAACTGGATTTTAACCTATAAGGAAATGTAAATATAAAACAAATTAAATTATTTTTATATTAAAAATTAATATTTTATTATTATTATATTAATTATTTGTGTGTTTAATTTTAGTAACAAATATAAATAATAAAGATAATATAAGATATATTTTAGTGTTTATTCACATTCTTATAATTGTTTGAGTGTCTTTAATTTATTTAAGTATTTTTGTATTTATTATTTAGTGTGTGTTTATATATTTTATTGATTCTCGGTAAGAATATAATTTGTGTTCATTGTATTTTCGTTAAGCATTTTAGTTGTGCAATATGGTCATTTTCTTATACCTTATCATTACAATTTGAAGAAGTTGAGCACCAAAAACTCTAGACTGAGGACTTGAGGTATTTATACTGAATGAGATTGGTTCTAAAGGTAGTTGAAATACTGGAATTGGTAGTTATTAAAAAGCAGTTTTAAAATTTTACTTATAGATATAGACAATTGATTCATTACATATCTCACATTTGAAAAGAGCTGAGAGCTATCGGGATTGATTTTTGGATGATAACTTGATTCCATATTGATTGTTACCATTGGTCTTAGCTGTAATACTATATGAACCTACGATTGGTTTTCTAGTCTTGTCAGGAATTGATGAATTTTGGGAAACTGGAACTTAAAAGTCTATTACATCTTTCTGGGCTTGTGATACTAGATATGGTTTTGATGCAGTTTTGATTTCTCTGTACCATCTATGAGTGGAATACTATGAGATATACCTTCCGCCTGACCTGCTTTCTTTAAACTTTCTTAAATAATTTCTGAATAATACTTCATTAATTGATCGAATTTTGCTTGTTCTTGAGGTGTGGATTAATTGAACTATCTGGAGCTACTTTAACATCTATACCTGATCTTGGAAGTAATCCTTTTGGGGTGGCTCTGGACCAAAAACGATCCTTTCTAATAATAGTATACTATATATACTGAATTTGGCAATATCCCCGACTTTGATATTATTATCATTATTATTATTATCATGACTATCGTTATCTTTATTATGATCTTAAGGGTTGTTTATTATCTCTACTACTTTTATTATTATTATTATTATGAGTTGGTGATGATTGAATATTATTGCTATTATTATTACCTGTTGACTGTGATTGAACATTATTATTTTCTATTTTCTATTGATTATCAATTAAAAATGAATTACTTGCCAATTATGAATCGACATTGTTTGGTTATGGTTCTTGAACTCGCTCAAAAATTAACACTGTTGGCTGGGCGTTCAAACGATTTACTCTATAAATTTCTTTTGTTGGAATAATAAGTGAGCCGAATAGGTTTTGATTGACAAAAGCATGCTTAGTGTTAACTGAGGTATCGACAATTGGTTGAACTGGTTGTTCTATATGAGAATACATTTGAATACATATTGTTTGTGCTTAAACGAATATATTAAAAACTTAAAAACTTGATATTTGATTTAATATGATCGCTCATCTGGACCTAATATAAGACTTCACCTTGAGTGGCCATTACATGATTACTTGCACTTGTAACTTTCTTTTGACTTGGACGAATTAGAAGATTTAACTTTTCAACCAATGACTTTCATGAAATGCTTGCGCCTGTATCTACTAGAACTCTGACTGGACGACCATTAAACTTAAGGTTTGCACAGATGTTATCCTTTTTACTTATATTATTAATGCTATTAAGGGTTGATACATTATTACTTGTATCGTAACCATCAATAAAGAAATTGCAATTATCATTATTTTAATGTTCATCCTCTTCTATGTTATTTATCTGATTATTATTTCTATTGTAACTATTATTTGATTTGTAGTCATTGTTATTTGATCTTTGTTATTATTGTTATTTCCAAATCTATTATCATTATTAAATTTATTAAAGTTATTTTCAAATCTATTATTTTTATATTCCAACTGATTACTATTGTATTCTAATTATTTTTATGATATCTTTGTTGATTATTATTATTATATCTTTGCTGATTATTATTGTTTTATCCCGATTGATTATTATAATTGTTATAACTTAATTGATTATTATCTCCTCTATAACTTTTATTATTATATTTATCTTTACAATCTCTAGCAAAATGATTTGGGTCACCACAAATGAAGCATCTAAATCCATTATTTCTTTTGACCTCTACCGCAGCTACTGGGTATCTATTTGTAATAACTAATAAAACACTATATTTCTTTTTTAAAAATTTTTCTAATTTATCAATCAACTATTCTATTTCGAGTTTTTTTTTTTCATTTTTTTTCAACAACCTTCTTTTTCTGAGTTAAATTAATTAATTTAATATATTATTCACCAAATTTGAATTTTTTATTGTACTTTCCATTTATTTCATCAGCATTCATTGATCTCTTAGAAATTCCTTTTCTTGAACTATCTTCTTTGAATTTCTTATTGGACTCTACATATTTTTCATTAACGTCCAATGATCTCTTAGAAAATACATTAAATTTATTTGAAATATCTTCAAATTTAAATTTCTTTTTATATTGATCATCTTTTTCGTCAGTTTTCAATGATCTCTTTGACATACCATAACATTTTTTTAAATTAATATCTTCCTCATCAATTTTTTTTTTTTTTTGGTCTCCATATCATTATAATCCTCCAATGATCTCTTTAAATTTATATTACGACTATGGTGTGGATTCATTGGTGGTTGTGTTTGTTGTGGTGGAGATTGATATTGATTATTTGGGTGCTGATATTGGTTGTAATTTCCATATTGTTGATAATGTTGTTGTGGATGGTATGGAGATTGATTTTGACTTTGGAATTGATTCATTGATGGTTGAGATTGATTGGTTGGTTGCTGATAATGGTTAAAAGAATCATATTGTGGGTAATGTTGTTGTGTTTGTTGTGGTGGTGATTGATATTGATATGTTGGTTGCTGAAAATAACTAAAACTTCCATTTGGTTGATATTGTTGATTCTGATATTGTTGTTGTTGAGTTTGTTGATGTTGATTTTGTTGTTGTTGATTTTGTTTGTTGTTATTATTATTATTATTAATATTATTATTAATATTATTATTATTTCTATTAATATTATTTTTATTATTATAGATTTTTTTATATAATAAAAAACAAATGGTGATAACAATAAAGGAAATAGCAAGTAAACTAAGCATTTTTATGAATTTTATAAAGTGTGATATAAATAATGAATATAAAAATTATTTACAAATAAAAAAAAATATATAATTTGAAAAAAATAAAAAAAAAAAAAATTTATTTTGTCATAATTTTTTTTAATAAAAAATATTTAATAAATTTATAAAAAAAAAAAATAAAAAATAAAAAATAATAATATAATATATATATAATAAATTCAAAAAAAATAGTAATGTTTAAACAATGTGTGAATTTTTTATAATTTCAATTTTTTTTTTTGATAATTTAAATATGTGTTTGTTTTAATTTAAAATTAAGTATTTTAATTAAAAATATAATCTGATTTGAAAATTTCATTAAATTCTCTATAAAATGACATATAAAACATTTACTTTTTAATTAAAAAAAAAAACTAATTTGATTATTTTTAATATAAGGAACTTAAATTTAATTCAAATCAAATTTCTAAAGTCGCAAACAATAAGTAAAATTTTATTATATATTTTATATTTTATATTTTTTATTTTTTATTTTTTAAGTGAGATGCTATTGTACCAATAGAATATCCACCCTATATTTTCTGGTAATTTGTAAAAAGTAGTCGACCTTGGAAAATTTAGAATTTTTTAAAACTATTCTGAAGATCTGAGCTAATACGAAATGTTGATTGTTTCTAAGATGTAGTTGAATTTTTTTTTAATTTCATCGATTTCAATAATTGAAACATTAAATAAAAAGAAAGATATTCGTTTTCCTCCCTTTCTTTTTCTTCCCTTTCTTCCCTTTCTTCCCTTTCTTCCCTTTCTTCCCTTTCCCTTTCTCTTTCTCTTATTTCTTCAAAATATCCATTATGAGGTTGTTGATGCAATTGTGGATGGAGAAGATGAATTTGGTGTATTTGGGGTATTAAATGATTGAAAAGTAGTAGAATTAATAAATGGAAATTGTGATCTAAGATGGGGAAGTTTTTAAACCAAATGTATGAGATGGGGATTGATTATTTAGTCCTAAATATTGCGGGTGTTGGTAAAATTGCATTTGAACAAATAAATTATTGGTTATTGGAGTATAGTGTTGTGTTGAGGTGATATTGCTATTATTGTTACTATTGTTATTATTGTTATTGCCAAATTATTTAATAATATTATTAAATAATATATTAATGAAATGCCAATGATAGCAAATAAAATATAAAAAACAATCATTAAATTATTAATTTTTAAATTGTTATTAATAAGAGTTTTGTGAAATGTGATTTGGTGTAGGGTTATAAATTATTTATAAATATAAAAAATTACTATTGCTATTATTAAATGTGTAGAATATTATAATAAAAAAATAAAGGTATATAATTATTTGTATGTATATAAAATAATAAAAGAAAAGAAAAAAAAAATGAAAATATTTAAAAAAATGAAAAGTAAATTAAAAAAAAAAAGTAAATAAAATTTAAAAATAAAGAAATAATCAAAATATTATAAAAGAAGGAATCGAAATGCTATAAAAGAAAAATGAAAATTAAAAAAAAAAAAAATTAAATTAAAAAATTTTAAATTTTAACACAAAAAGAAATGAAATTTGATTATTACTAAAAAAATACATAAAAATTCCAATCACATTGCTTTTATTAGTTATTTAAAAAAATTATTATAAAAAAGTTTAATAGTGGGTTAAATGTAAATGGAAAAAGTATGGTTGATTATTTTTTATTATAAAAAAAAATTACTAATTTATATGGAGAGATTCCTCGCTACTATTAAAGTTATAAACACTACCATTATAATTTTTTTATTATAATATTAGTGATTGGGCATTTTTTATTGGTAAATTAATATATTTTTTATTTGATTTTATAATTTGAAAAAAAAAGAAATTTTTTTTTTTTTATTAATTTTTTTAAATAAATATTTATGATTAATAATAATAATATTAATTTAAAATAAAAAGATGAATTAATAAAATTTAAAATAAAAATAAAAATAGATAATAATTTCAATCATATTCTTGTTCTCACAAAATCACTCACCACATCTTTTCATTATATAGCATGGGATGTATAGCAACTATCAGTCATTAAGAAAGTAGTTGGTATCACATTTACAACCTTTATACTCAATTCATATTTATATAACCAAAATAATCTAATTTCATTTTAAATGTTTAATAATTTTGTTTGATTGTAAAATATCTATTTTTAATTTTTTAAATTTTCATAAAATAAAAACTTTTATTTTTTTTTTTATTTTGTATAAATATTACTGAATTATTTTTTTTTTTTTTTTTTTTTTTTTTTTTTTTTTTTTAAAAACCCCTCCTTTTACAAATTTCTTCCGAAATTTGAAAAAATAAAATTAAAAAAATTAAAAAAAAAAAAAAAAAAAAAGGCCGAGGTGGTGAACCCATAGAAAATTTTTTTAAATTTTTAAAAAAAAAAAATTTTATTTTAATTTTTTTTTTATTTTTTTTTTTTTTTTTTTAATTTTTTTTTAAAATTTTTTTTTTAAATTTTTAGCACATTATTTATATATTTTTTTTTTTTTGTTGTATATTATTATTTACTCTTTTTTTAATTTAATTAAATTTATAATTATTTATTTTAATTTTTTGTTAAAAAAATCTCAAAATATATAATTTTTTTCAAATAAAATGGATGAACATTATGATGTTATTGTATTAGGTACCGGTTTAAAGGAATGTATTATTAGTGGTTTATTATCAGTTGAGGGTAAAAAAGTACTCCATATGGATAGAAATGGATACTATGGTGGTGAATCAGCCTCACTCAATTTAAATCAATTATGGGAAAAATTCCGTGGTGAACAAAACAATGGTAAACCACCAGCTGAATTAGGTGCCTCAAGAGACTACAATGTTGATCTTATTCCAAAATTCATCCTTTCAAGTGGTCTTTTAGTTAAAATGTTATTACACACCGATGTCACTCGTTACCTTGACTTTAAAGTTGTCGATGGTTCATACGTTTACCAAGGTGGCAAAATTCAAAAAGTTCCATCAACCGATAAGGAAGCTCTCTCATCATCATTAGTTGGTCTTTTAGAGAAACTCCCATTAAGAAAATTCTTTATCTATGTTCAAAACTATGAAGAAAATAAACCAGAAACTCACGAAGGTCTCAAATTAAAAGAAATGTCAATGTCCGATCTCTTCAAGAAATTTGGTATCAAGGATAATCTTATTGATTTCATTGGTCACGCTATTGCTCTCTACCTCGATGACAGTTACCTCAACCAACCAGCTTTCGGAACTGTCATGAGAATGAAACTCTATGCCGACTCTTTAGCTAGATACAGCAAATCACCATACATTTACCCAATGTACGGTTTAGGTGAATTACCACAAGCTTTTGCTCGTTTATCTGCTATTTATGGTGGTACATACATGCTTAATAAACCAATCGAAAATATTGTCTTTGGTGAAGACGGTAAAATTAGAGTTACCTCTGAAGGTGAAGTAAGTATAATTGATTTTTATATTCAGTTATAAATAATAATAATACTAATATTTTTTTAATTTTTTTATTATTAATTTAGACTGTTACTTGTGACCAAATTGTTTGTGATCCATCATATTTCCCAGACAAAGTCCAAAAGAAAGGTAAAATTATTCGTTCCATTTGTGTATTAAATGCTCCAGTTAATGGTGCTGATAAGAAATTCGAATCACTCCAAATTATCATTCCACAAAAACAAGTTAAACGTGAATCTGATATTTATGTTGGTGTCATTTCAGCTCCACATATGGTTTGTCCAAAAGGTAAGTTCATCGCTATTGTTTCAACTACTGTTGAAACTGCTGATCCAGAAAAAGAATTAGCTCCAGCCTACGCTTTATTAGGTCAAATTCAAGAAAAGTAAGTATCATTTTATATTATTAAATTTACCTTTTTAAAAAAAAACTTTGATATTAATTATTTTTTTTTAATAGATTCGTTTCAATTTCAGATTTCTATGAACCAATTGGTGATGGTGTCCAAGATAAAATTTTCATCTCAAAATCATATGACGCCACCTCACACTTTGAAACCACCTGCGAAGATGTCATGGACATTTACAAGAGAATCACTGGTAAAGATTTAGTTCTCACTGTTCATCCAAATATCTTAAAACAACAACAAGAACAAGGTGTAGAAGAAAACTAAAAATAATAAAAATAAATAACAACTAATAAATGATAACAATAATAAAAATTAATTTATAAAAAAAAAAATTAAAAAAAAAAAAAGTCTTTTAAAATTCAACTATATTAAAAAATTCAGTAACATAAATTGTTTTACTATTATCTTTTTAAAAAAGAATAAAATTTTTTTTTATAAATAAAAAAAAAAAAAGAGATATGTATAAAAATGGTATTATTTCATTCCATACCATATTTATTTTTTTATTTTTTTTATTTTTTTTAAATTTAAATTTATTTTTATTTTTATTTTTTTTTAATTTTTCATTTCATTTTTTTTTTTTTTCTATTTTTTTATTCTATACCACGACATATAAAAGAAAATGAGTATTAATATACACACAGTAATATTAGATATTGAAGGTACAACAACACCAATTTCATTTGTACATACAGTATTATTTCCATATATCAGAGGCAATTTAGAGAAATTTTTAAATGAAAAATGGGGAAGTGAAGAGTTAAATGGTGATCTTCAAGCATTATACCAATTATATTTAGATGACAAAAACTCAGTAACATCACAAGGTAATACACAACAATTCGATACACCAGAGGTATTAAACCCAATCGGTTCAGATTTTAGCAAGGAACAAATACTCGAATCTGTAATTCGTAATGTCATATATCAAATGGACAAAGATAGAAAATCAACTGCATTAAAGCAACTTCAAGGACACATGTGGAAAGAAGGTTATGAAAAGGAATTAATTAAAGGTATAGTTTACAATGAAATACCCAAATGTTTTGAAACATGGAAATTAAACAATTGCAATATTTATATTTATAGTAGCGGTTCAATAGCAGCACAAAAATTATTATTTGGTTACTCTAATTTTGGTTCTCTTTTACCTTATATCAAGGGTCATTTCGATACAACTATAGGAGGTAAACTCGAGTCTTCATCATACGAAAAAATCGTCCAATCTATCAACGCTGGCGATAAATCTGGTTACCTTTTTGTAACAGATGCTATTGCCGAAGCCAAGGCTGCCAGAGAAGCATCCATCAACACCTGTTTAAGTATGAGAGAAGAAAACCCAGAAATAGCCGATAAGCAATTATTATCAACTTTTGACCAAGTTTCTTCATTTGATAAATTATTTAATAATAAATATAATTTTAAAAATAATTAAATAATAAAATAAAATAAAAAATAATTTAATAGTTTAATTATATAATCGTATTTTTTTATTATGGTTTTTTATTATACAAACAAAATTAACATTTTTCATAATGTTGTATATCTTCAAGGTGGATTTAAAAAATACTGAATGTTTGTTGAAATTGTCAAATAAACCTTTTTTTTTTTTTTTTTTTTTTTTGTGTGCTAAAATTTTTTTTTATTTTTATTATTTATATTAATGTATTTTAGAGTTAAAATGATCATCAGGATTTAATTTAATATTTGATCTTCAAAAAATAATAAATAAAGGTTTACATATATATGATTTTTTTTTTTAATTTTTATTATAATAAAATTCCAATACCCATTTTTTTTATATTTTTTTTTTATTTTTTTTTTTATTTTTTTAATTAAAAATTTTTGGAAATTTTTTTTTTCTTTTTATTAAAATTTTATAATTGTATAATTATCTATTTATTTATTTATTTTAAAAATGTCAACTGATCAAGATCAATTTAGCTGGGCTGTAAAAAATGGCGATTTAAAAAATGTTGAAGTCGCCGTCAAAGCTGATCCATCACTTGTTAAAAAAACTGATGCAAATGGTAGAAACCCATGTCATTGGGCTGCTGATTATGTAGGATCACCAATTTTTTATTTATTTTCATTTTATTTCATTGTTATTAATGTTTTTTATTTCCTTTTATTATAGAACCAAGCTGAAATATTAGATTTTTTAATTTCAAAAGGTGCTAAATTCAACGATGCTGATGGTTATGGTATTACTCCATTATTAGCAGGTATGTTTATTTTATAATGTTCAATTAGGTTCAACACAGTCGTTAATTTATAGATCAATAGGATTTTATTTAAACAATTTATTAGATTTATAAAGAATTTAAATTTTAATACAATTTTTATTATTTTAATAGCTGTATACGAAAATCATGTTCAAGCTGTTGAACTTTTACTCAAAAGAGGTGCCAAAAAAGACGCTAAAGGTCCAGATGGTCAAACAGCTTATGAAGCCGCCGAAAAAGAAGAAATCAAAAAATTATTAAAATAGAGAAATAATAATAGTATAATAATAATAATGATAATTCCAAATTAAAAAAAAAAGAAAAATAAAATTAGAAACAAACAACTTCAAACCCTTGTAATTCATATATAAATTTTAAAAAGAATTTAGATAAAATAATTTATTTGTTCAAAAAAAAAAACATAGGTATCTGTTATTCACCCATATTTTAAATATTGGTTAATAATATTATATCAATTATTTATATTAGAGAAGTTTTTCAAAAGATTTTGTTTGATATTTTTGTTTGATATTTTTTTTTTTTTTTTTTTTTTTATATTAATTTTTTTATTTTTCAAGAGATTTTGTTTTTTTTTTTATTTTTTTTTTCATATAAATTTTTTTTTAATTTTATATATTATATTGTTTTTTTTATCTAAACATAATTAATAATGGATAATTTAAAATTACCTATTGTTATTATTAAAAAAATATTAAGATTGTTAACATCAGTAGATTATAAAAATTTAAAAACTTATTTATTAATTTCAAAAGGACTCAGAGATTTCATTTTAACAATTATTAATGGTGTAGTAATAAATAATAAACGTCAGCTTAATCAAATCACAAAGGTAAAATTATATAATGGTCAATATTTCAAAGATTATATTAAAAAGGTAATTTTAGATACAATTGATTTTAAACCATCTCCTTGGGATCAAATTAAAAATGAAGATTTATCAGAGTTCAAAAACTTGAAGCTTGTTACAATTAAATTGTTAAACAATATCGATCTTACTGAAACATCTAAAATTGTAAATAATTCAAAATATAAAACCAAGTTTAGAAGTTTTGGCTCCGATTCTCCATACAAGATCGTAGGCTCTAATAATCCTTTCATCAATTTAAAAAAGTTGACATTACCTACTTGTAATTATACACTACCAGAGGTAACCAATCACATAGTCCCATCAAAGAATTTAAAGTCTATTGATATTTCAATAAACCCATGGAAACCCCAGTTTATCTTAGCTGAAGACCGAGACTTTGACCGTGAGAGTGATTTATTTTTTCAATCTTTAAAGGATTTAAATTTGAAGAAATTGTCACTAAGAGATAGAAGAGTCTATACTTCAAATTCATCAGAATATTTAAATATGAATCAATTCGCCCTCCCAGAGTACTCATATTTTATAACCGTTTTAAATAGTACTATTCCATTATTAAACCTTTCAAAATTACATTTATATGGAATCTTCATCGAACCAAATAATTTCTTCAACTCTTTATCCCAATCAAAATCATTGAAGATTACCAAATTAAAATTAGTATCAACCAATTTAAAAGAGGAAAATGTCTTTGGTGAATTGATCCATTACCTAACAGAGATAAACAAAGAAATTAAGAACCTATCAATTAGAAAAAATTTTATTAGAACCTCTAATCAAAATAAAATGTTTATGAAATACTTAAGAGAAACAAATACTCTTCAAAAATTAGATGTTTCATATAATTATTTTGACTGCAAAGATATTTTTGCACAAGTTATTTCAAAAAGAAATCAATTATCAAATATCACAATTTCAGACCTTACCGATGCACCACATGATTTATTGGTTTCAAGCAATATCTTAAATGATGTGCAAGTAAAATATTCTGGTGGACTTAGAAATGAAGTATTGACAAACAATAAAGTCAAAGAAATTAAAAATAACATGCATTGTAGAACAGCCTTTTCTTATTTTTAAATATTAAATAAAGATCAAAAGTGCACCTTTTTTTTTTTTTTTAATGATTATTTTTATTATTATTTTTATTTTTATTTTTTATTTTATTTTTATTTCTAAATTTTTATATTTATCTTTGAGTTTATATAAAATGTTGATTGAATCGTTTTTAATTTTAGGTTTAAAAACTATTGTTAAGTTCTTTTTTTTTATTCTTAAAATTTCTAAAAATTGTATTATATTTCCTAAAAAATATAATCCTATAAAATAAATATAAATTTGAACAATATTTGGGTTTATTAGGATATGCTGAAAAATTTGTAAGTTCCATTTCATAGATAGATCTATATGAAGTGTATTTATGTTACCAATTGATATTAGTGGTTCATAGATTTTTGGATCATCGATCCTTTGAAAATAAGGAAGACTAAATTCTCTAATTGATTTGTTTAATTTTAATAAGTTGAATAAAATATTAATTTGAATTATTTCATCCTCCTTCGATACAAAATCGGGATTAAAGGGAGAAAATAATAATAGTTTCCTTATATTTGATGATTCTCTTGAAATACCATCAAAAATTTCATTAAAATCTACTTTATCATTTTTTTCAATAAATATAGTCAGCTTTTTCAGATTTGGCCTAATGAGAGCTTCTTTTAAAAAACTAAATGGTGATATCAGATCTTTAAATTTAATTGATTCGATTGATTCATATTTTAAAATATTAACCCCATCAATTTTATTTGAACCTTTGTAACTTTTTTGAAATTTAACCACTTTTGCAAAATTAAATTTTTTAAAAAAATCAAATGTTTCATTATCTTCTGAATTAATAATAATTTTTTTGAAAAAGAAAAAGTTATTAAAAGTTGGATCATATTCATTAATTGAAATATTTTCTTCATCAGAGTAGCAATAATCATTAAAAAAAACTTGTTCAAGTTCTTTAAAATATTTTTTTAGATCCTGATATGATGAAGCTAGATTTAAATAAATTGGTATTTTATTGAATTTTATTATTTGAAAATTATTATATTGAAAGAGTAAACTTTTGTATTTATTATTATCCCTAATTATTTGATCATGATTTTTTATAATAGAGTCCAAAAATGTGGTGTATTCAAATTCTGTATAAAATGGTATATTATTTTGAATAAAAGTAAAGCATTGTTTTGATAGTAAACTTATATTTAATATCTCTATAAATGGTTTTTTATAAATTAAATATGGAATGATTTTTTTAAATATAAAATAATTGAGCATGGTAGTATTTTAAAAAAAAAAGAGAAAAATTAATAAATTTTTTTGATAAAAAAAAATAATTTTTGGTTCGTTTGGTTTTTCAAAATAAAAAAAAGAAATAATGAAGAACATTAAGATTAAATTCAAATTTAAAATTATTTTTTTTATAAAATTTAAAATTATCACATACAATACACAAATTAATATTATTGTATGGTGTGGTGTAAATTTTATTTAAATATTGTTATTGTCTGTGGTCGTATTTGTTGCAGTTGGTGCAGAGGGGTTGGGTGCTATTGATTGTTGATACCTTAAACTAAGTCTTGATTTAAATGATAATGAGCTGTTATCAAAAGTATTTGTTTTGCTGGCAGGAGAAAAAAAGTATTTGGAAAATATATCATTTGAGGATGATGGAGATGATTTAGTTGAGGATGGAGATGTTGAAGATGTTGGTGTTAGTTGGTTACCATTTGATGGTGGTGTGGGTGTTGATGAATTACTACTATTGTTTGATGGGGGTGTAAAATAAACATAATTAAAATTATTACCATTATTATTTGTTGGTGTTAATGAAGAGAAACTCTTGAAACTATTTGCATGTTTAGGTGTTGATATAGTAGTATTATTTGTTATATTACTGACCAAGTTGTTATTACAGTTATTATTATTATTATTATTATTATTATTATTATTATTATTATTATTATTATTATTTATTTTATTATTACTATTAAAATCGTCGTCATCCTCTTCAAATATTAAATCGCTATTTAGTGAAGAAAAACTATGGGATTTTTTAGTTATGAATGATTGGTCATTAATATTTTGTGAGATATCCAATGATGGTGGTGATGATGTATTGGTATTGTTGTTGAAATAATGTGATGAAGGTGAAGAAATTGTTGAATTATTCATATGATATTTTTGTTTCTTTAATAAAAAGCTAGAGTGTTCAGTAGTATTTGAAATAAATGTTGGTGAATTTGGAAATGCTGTTGTAGGTGTAGTTGGTGAGGTGAATGATGTTTGTGATGAACTTTTTCTTTTTAAAAAATTTTTAAAACCACCCCCGTTACTATTAAAATTATCTTCATTTTGGCTGCTACTACTACTATTTCCACTATTACCACTATTGGAACTGCTGCTATCGCAATTATCATCTTGGTTATTATTGCTATTATCATTTGAAAGAGATGGATAAGATAATGATTTCTTTGTTGAATTCATCAAAGTACTTTCTTTTTTTTTACCATTAAATTGAAATTGATCAAAAAAGTTCATACTAATTCTATCTTTACTGCCTATTAATGTTGATTTATCATTTAAATTTTTATTAAGATATATTTTATTTGATAATTGATAATCAAACGAGTCATCACTTTCTTCTACCTAAAATATAAAATACTATTAATATATTTTGTTATAAAAGTCAACGATTAAATTATTGTGATACATACATATGGTTGTGTTGTTTGATCTTTACTCTCTGGACCATCCTCATCATCGGACTCTGGAACGGTTGGGGTAAAAAATTTACTTGTAACTAAAGTTTTTTTCTTTTTTATTGTTGTTGTTGTTGTTGTTGATGCCATAAATGATGATGACTTAACTTCATCTTTTTGATCAACATTTTGACTTTTATCATTATTATTTACAATATATTCATCATCCTTCTCCTCTGGGCCATCTTCATAATCACTATCCAAGACAAAGTCATCTTTTTTACTATTTACAATTTGTTGTTGGTTTCCTTCTTGGTCGCTGTCATTAAAAATCTGCTCTTCTATATCCTCTTCAATTATTTTATTGCTAATTCCATTTTCAGATTTATTAAAATATGCTGTGATTTGGTTTGATTTAAATGTAAATTGATTATTTAAATTTCTTGTTTTCTTTACCATTTTGCCCCCATTTAAAATTATTTTATCGTCATTACTATAATTTACACCTGTATTTTTAAACTCCATATTAAATGTAAAAGATGATAAACTTCCTATAAATAATAGCAATAATAATAATAATAATGTAAAATGGTATATTAGTATATGCATATTTTGATGTTTTTTAGAATATATATTGTATAATTACTCTTTGGTTGGGCAGTAAAAGTAAATTCTGGGGCTTTTTCATTTGGTTCAAATTCAATTAAAGTCTCTGGATCGATAATTCCTAAGGCAATCCTTTCAGCAATGCTATCTTCGATTAGTGGACCAATAAAATCAATTTCATCTTCAGGATAATCTTTATCTAAAGGAAAAAGAGTCGTTATTGATTTTGTTACTGGGTCGTAAACCCTTTGGTGTCTGAATGTAAAATCTGCTTTATAAAATTGCTGCTCGTATTCTTTAGTAAAACCAGGTTTCTCTCTTTTTAAATACTTGAATACCTTTTCTATATCTCTGTGTTGTTTTAAAAGTTTGAATGATGTTTTTAACCCCATACCAGGTAAAGATGGAAGATAATCGCAGCCCGATAAAATGCACATTTGTCTTAACATTGTTTGTGTAAAATCTATAAAGTCGTATCCATCTTTTTTACATGAACCTAAATCTTCAGTTTTTATTTCTTGAGCGTAACCATCTTTATCCATTTTTAATATTAACTAAAAAATAAAATAAAATTAATTTGTATACAAAATTTCTATAGTTTTACTATTATTTTATATTTACATTTGAGGCACCATATGCAACTAAATCTGAATCCTCTGTAATTATTGCATCAACTTGACCAGTTATAGAAAGAAATGTAAGTTGTGCATCGGCTTCATAGGGTGCAACTAAATATTCAATTTTGTGCTTTCTTAATTCTTTTATTAAATTAAATGCCAATCTTGGTGTAATATCAACTGCTTTTTGAAAACATATATTAGCTTGAGATTTATTTCCCTCCAAAAGAAATGCTTTTCCTTTGCTTTTATATTCTTCTCTGTGTCTAAATTATTATAGTTGATAAGTATTCAGATATAAAGAAAATCTTTTTATATATTATTTTACTTACTGAAATCTCTCTTGTTCTTTTCCTTTTTTATTTGGTAATGGACCTCCATCGAATATTACCACGGGTATAACTTTATAATTCTGCAGCATTTTTATACGATTGAGAAAATAATTTATGTAACCATTAGTTGGTATACCTAAAACCAACTCTTGGCTGCATGAATATGCACCTTTGTGAAGCCAACTGTACCCATCAATAGCAACTCTTTTTCCTGCATAGTCTTTTACATGAATAGCTTTAGTTACTGGTGATAAAGCTGGTAAAAGTCCAGAAATACCCATTTACTATTATTTATTTATTTATTTATTTATTATTTGATTTTTGATATTGGCGGGTTTTTTTTTTTTTTTTTTTTTTTTTTTTCTGTGTGCAAAATATTTATATTAACATAGATAATATTATATAAAGAGTTATTGCTGGGGTTATTAATATATTTAAAAAAAAAAATAAAAAAAAACAAAAATAATAATTATTTTTTTTCCAATAAAAATAAATAGCTTAAAAAAAAAAATCGTTAAAAAAAAATATGAATTTTTATGATTTATTATTTATTTATTTTTATTATTAAAACAAATAATATATCCAATATTGATAATATGACAATGAGTGTAATGATTTAAATTGGTATTATTATATTGTAATAGATAAATAAATGATAAATATATGTATTATAGATGAAAAAATTTAAAAAAAAAAAAAAGAAAATTTTTTTTTAAAAAATAAAAAAAATTTATTTTTATTTTTTTTTTTAAAATTAATTTCTGTATTCACATATTCTTTTTTTTTTGGAATTTCTTAGTAAATTAGTCAATGAAAAATGGTGAATATTTTGGACAATCGATTTATATAATAAAACAAACAATTGATCAATTGTACATTAAAACAAATAAAGTAAAAAAAAATAAAAAAATAAAAAAATAAAAAAAATAAAAAATAAAAGATTTATTTAAAAAATTGATTGATTGTTTTTTATTTGTTTTTTTATTGTTGTTGACATTGTTGAGCCTGTGGACCTGCGCCTCCAAACTGTGCACCAAATCCTTCAGGAATTCCACCATGACCACCATGACCACCTGGGTGTTTGGTATGGTGTTGTTGAGACTCAGCATTTGGATTGAAGTTTACTTTTTGAAGAGCTACAACTTTACAATCTGATTTATTTGAGACTGGAGCGGCAGATTTAGGAAGAATTGCTTCGAGTTTTTTGACATCCTCTTGAGATAAAGCAGTTGGGTAATCTACTTCGAAAGTTATTACAAGCTTACCTTTTTTCGATGAACCTTTGATTGGCATACCTTCATTGTCAATGCATCTCATATCACCTTGTTTAATAATATCCCCTTTATCGTGGTGTACCCAAAGTTTTCTATTGTCTAATGTATTAATGGTGAAATCGCAGCCAACTAAACTATCTAATAATTTAATTCTCTTATTATAAATTAAATTGTCACCGTTTCTCTTAAAGTTTACATTTGGTTTTTCTCTAATTGTAATTATAACATCACCCGGTGGAACACCTGGATACTCTGAACCTTGGCCTTGCAACATTATACGCTCACCATCTCTAGTACCTTTTTCAACTTGAAATTGGACAATCTTTTTACCTGGTGTAATTCTTTTACCTTTACATGTTTTACATTTGTCAGCTTCCTTGATCTTTTCACCTGTACCGTGGCAATCTGGACAGGCTGCTTGGACTTGTTGTACCATACCTGGTCCAATTTGTTTTTTTAAAAAAACGAATCTATTACCTTTACATTTATCACAGGTTGATGTAACTCCTGGTTTATTTGCTCCAGAACTAAAAGATAAAATGAAATATTAATATACTATAATAATATAATAAATTTATTATTATTAATAATAACTTACCCATTGCATGTTTTACAAATTTCGTCCCTATTAATTGAGATCTTAACCAATTTACCATTATATAACTCTTCTAAAGTTCTAAACATTTCATGTTCAATATTTTCACCTTTATTACGTTTGCTTGAACCTCCACCACGACCGCCACCTCCAAACATACCACCAAAACCACCAAAATCTTCATCACCCATACCACCAAAACTAAATCCAGCGCCACCACCACCGCCACCAAAGAAGTGACTGAATAAATCTTCAGCAGATGATGCATGGAAACCTCCTTCTTTCAAACCTTCTGAGCCATAACTATCATACATTTTTTTCTTATCAGGGTCTGATAATACTTCATAAGCTTCACTAATTTCTTTAAACTTCTCTTCTGCTTCTTTCTTACCAGGTCCTTGGTTTTTATCTGGGTGATATTTAATCGCCATTTTTCTATATGCTTTCTTTATTTCATCCTCTGTTGCATCAGGCTTAACCCCTAGTCTTTCATAAAACTCTTTTTCCTATTAAATTTGATTATTTTGAAAAAAAAAAAAAAAAATTAGAATTTCAATATTAAAATTAAGTTTAATATATTAATAAATTAAAATACTTACTTTTACCATTTTTGATCTCTTTTTTTCTCTTCTATCCAGTTTGAATATATGTTAATATTAAATATAAATTTAATTTGTGTAATTTATTATTTTATTTAAATTATTAATTAAACTAATTTAAAAAATATGTTTCTTTATTACTATATTATATAATGTTTAGTAAAATGTATAATTAAATTAAAATTTTAAATTTAATTTATTATAATTATTTAATTATTTAATTATTTAATTATTTAATTATTTATTTAAAAAAAAAAAATTATTTAAATATTTTGTTATTTTATTTTACAATTTAGTTTATATGAAAATAAAAAAAAGTGAAAAATTATTTTTTATTTATAATGTTTTGTTAACATTAAAATTAAAAGATAACAGTGAACTTTTGAATGAATATACAAAAAAATTAAATGAATATCCAAATTAGATAATTTTCAATTAAATTTTTTTTTTTTTTTAAATTAAAATTAATTTTAATTTTTTTAATTTTTTTTTTAATTTTTTTTTAAATTTTTTTTAAATTTTTTTAAATTTTCATTTAGATCTACACTGCCCCAAAACATATAATTTATATATATTTATATATGAATAATAGTATTCCTTATAATAATAAGTACAATTTGATGGGAATGATTTAAATATAGATATTTTCTTTTAAAATAATAAATCATTCTTTTAAAAAAATAAATTAAAAAATAAATAAAAAAAAACAAATAAAAAAAAAAAAAAAAAAGATAAAAAAAAAAAAAAATTTCATTTCTAAAATTTTATATTTATATTTATATCTAAATAATAAAATGGATAGCTAAATATGTAATAATAAAAAATAAATAATAAAAATTAATTTTTTTTTTATTTTTATTTTTTTAAAAAAAAAAAAAATTTTTGTGGGAGTTTAAAAAAAACTCGGTCGGTTTTTTTTTTTTTTTTTTTTTTTTTTTTTTTTTTAAAAAACTGTAATAAAAGTTTTATTTATTCAGCAATCCAATAAGCGATTTTTATTTCAAAACAAAATACAAATAAAATGGTTAAAAAAAGAAATTTTGGAGATATCGAATTTGGTGATGAAGAAATAAATAACAGTGGTGAAGAAGATTTCGAAAATGATGAAGAAATTGAATCATTTGAAGACGACGAACAATCATTAAAAGATGAAGGAGAAGAAGAAGAAGAAATTGAAATGGAAGATGGTGCAGAAGAAGAAGAAGGTTCAAAAAAAGTATGGAGAGCTGGTGTTGATCCATTAGAAGCTGACGAATTTTTAGATTACGATAGTACAGCATACGATATGATGCACTCAATGAGTGTTGAATGGCCATGTCTTTCATTTGCCCCAATCAAAGATTCTTTAGGTGCTCAACGTAAAAAATATCCACACACAATGTATTTAGTAGCTGGTACTCAAGCCGACGAACCAAAGAATAATAAAATTATAGTTATGAAAGCAAAACAATTACATAAAACAAAACACGATGAAGACGATTCAGATGAGGATGACTCTGAAGACGAAAACTCTGACGACGAAGATGAAGATAAAGACGCTGATCCAGAATTAGAAATCAATTATATAAATCATAATGGTGCTGTAAATAGAATTAGAGTATGTATACTTTTAAATCAATGGAGATAGGCACATGTATGTAAATTTAGTTAATTAACACTAAAACTATTTATTATTATTTTAATTAGTCAATGGATTTACAATCAAACATTGTTGCAACATGGTCAGATAATAGAAGTGTTTATATTTGGAATATTCAAAACAATTTGAATGCATTAGATTCAGGAGATATAGCACCAAAACAAACATTACCAATTCACACAATTACAAATCATTCAATCGAAGGTTATGCATTAGATTGGTCACCAAAAGTTGCAGGTAGATTAGCTACTGGAGATTGTAATAATAACATTTATATTACCAACGCAAGTGGATCAACATGGAAAACAGACTCACAAGCATTCAAAGGTCATGAGGCATCAGTCGAAGATATTCAATGGTCACCATCTGAAGAAAAAGTATTTGCAAGTTGTTCAGTCGATCAAACTGTTCGTATTTGGGATACAAGACAACACAAACCAGCTTTAACTGTCAAAGCTCATTCAGCCGATGTTAATGTTATTAGTTGGAGTAGAAATGTTGAATATCTTTTAGTTAGTGGTTGTGATGATGGTTCATTCCGTGTTTGGGATCTTAGACAATTTAAAGATAATTCACCAGTTTCAGATTTCAAATATCATACAGGTCCAATCACCTCCATTGAATGGAATCCATATGAAGAATCACAAGTTATTGTTTCATCAAGTGATAATCAAATTACAATTTGGGATTTCTCTTTAGAAGAAGACACAGAAGAGTTTACTGATGCAAATGATAATCCTGATGATGATTTCGAATACCCACCACAACTTTTCTTTATTCATCAAGGTCAACGTGATATTAAAGAGGTTCATTGGCACCCACAAATCCCACATGTTGCCATTTCAACATCAATTGACGGTTTTAATATTTTTAAATCATCAAATAGTGAAGAATAATAAATATAGGGTTTACTAAACTTTAAAATGGGTGATATAATAAAAAAAATAAAAAAAATAAAAAAAATAAAGAAAAAAAAAAATAAATAAAAAAAATTTATAAAAAAAAAACAATAAAGATAATCCATAAAAATAATTATCTAGATTTAAAAGAATATAATTAGAGGATTCTTAATATTATATACAGGAAACAGAGAAAATAAAGAGTAAAAAGTGGGGGGGTGGGATTTTAATAGATAATAGGTAAAATTTAACAATAACAAAATAATTGTTATTTTCATTTCAAATATTGTCATTTTTAAACTAAAATAGTAGGAAAGAGTATAGAGTAGAAATTAAAGAGTAGAAATAGATTTTTATAAATAAGGAATAAAAAAGACATGGAATTTAATTTTAATTTTAAAATTTTTTTAAAAGATTTAAATATAAAATATATTAAAATTTTATATTTTTTTAATAGAATTTAAAATGAGGGTATATTTTATTAGTTTTAGTTTTAAAGTCGACCATTTTAAAAAGAGCAGTGTTTGTTTAGATTTAATTTGTTGTTTAGATTGATTTTTAAAATATTTATATAAAAGATTTGATTGTTTAGTTTGTTTGTTTGTTTGTTTGTTTTTTTTTTGTTTTTTTTTGATATCTTAATAATAAGGTATAAATTCGTATACGGTTAATTTTTTATCAGTATTATTTGGGATTTGATTATCGATTTGACTAATGCTACTTTCTTCAAATAAATTTGATTTGCTAGTACCAAAATCTATAAATAAAAAGGATTAGTTTTAAAAGATTTAGAAAAATAATTAGTATCAAAGAATGAACATTTTTTTAAAATAAATCAAAAATAAATCTTTTAAAATTAAATATTACATTTAGATAAGAATGAGGTAATTTCCATTTTTTAAATTTATTATATTGTTTATCAATATTTGTTTAAAAATATAACTTTTGGATATTATTATTTAAATATTTTATATTTAATACTAAATATTTAAGAAAAAAAATAATTGATGTTAAATATTTATATTATTGAATAAAATAAAAAATATGTAATTAAAAATTGAAAAAAAAAAAAAATTATAATAATTATAATAATAAAAATAATAAAAATAAAATTATGTGTATTAAACAATTTTTTAAAATAAGTTTTGTTATTAAAATCAATAAAATAGTGGAGAGAGTGAGAGTGTGTAATAGAGTATATTCTATAAAACGAAGAAACAAAGAGAAAAGCAAAAATTGTGAATACCAATAAAATACTGTTGTTAGGGAAAATTTAACTTTAACACCACCACTACCACCACCACTACCACATATTTATATATACGTATTTTTATTTATATATATATAATATAAATATATTAAAATAAGTATATGCCTTTTAATTTTATTTGTGTGAATATGTGTATTTATAACATATTTATAAAAGTTGATAGAATTGTTCATGCAATATATATGGTAGTGCACAAATAATAATAATAAAAAACTGATAAGTAGTGAAAAAAGTGGTAGTTATATTTGTTATTTTTTATTTGTGTTCCTTATTGTTATTATTTATTTTTATTTTTTATAATTAATACACTATCATTGTTTGAAGATACCACATTTAGGTTGAAATAATAACAATAATATATTATTTACTCTTTATATAAAGAGAACTATTTTTATTTTTAAAAGTGTTAGTTGTTTTTTTTTAATTGTAAAGGGTTATATATCTTAACTAATTGAAAATTTATAAGTAAATTTCCCTAAATAATAAATAACATATATGTTTTTGATATAATCGTACATAAAGGTAAACTCTATATACTGTTCAAAATTTTGATAAATAGTTTCCCTAATTGTTCTATATATCTATTTTAATTTAATAATGGTACATTATATTTACAAATCAACCCTATATTATATATCTAAAAAAATTCATATAGAAAAAATAATTACTTACCCCTTTTACCACCATATTTTAAATTGGGAAAAAATAATAATACATCATATAAAAAAAGTATGATACCCCCATAAAACACACACTCGCTCAAATGTTTTTTTAATAATTTGTTTTTTTTTTTTTGATTTATTTGGAGCGTGGTAGGTATTAATTTTTTTAATTTAATAGTTTTTCATTTTTTAATAATTTTTTATTTATAAATAAATCAAAATAATAAAAATAACAAATAAAAATTAAAACCAATTCAATTTAAAGTACAATTCATGATCATTGTTTTCCTATCGACATCATATTATATGCCTTTTATTTATTAAAAAAAAAAAGTTTTTTTAAATTTTATTATTAAAAAAGTGGTTATTTTATCATACCAAAAAGAATCATATTCTTTCATTTCGTCTTTTAAATCTACTCTATTTTCCTAAATAGAGTTAAAATATAAAGTATGTAAATTTTTTTTTCATTTTTCTCATTTTTTTTTATAATTTTAAAATAATTATTATTAATCCATAAATATAACTTCTAAAAATAGATTATTTAAAACTTTAATTCAAATAATCAATTGTTTAAGTTTTTTATTTTTTTTTTCAGTTCATTATAATTATTTTTTTTTTAAAAGTTATTTTTCTTGTCCATAAATGTCAAAATAACCTATTTTTTTTTTTTTTTTTTTTTTTTTTTTTTTAAATATAGAACAAATTAATTTTCAAAATATGTTAGATATATACAAAAATTTAAGTAGGAATCTCTAAGACATCTAATTTTATAATGCAACGTGCACATATTAATTGTTTTTTTTTTTTATTAACCAGTATATAGAAATTAAAGTAAACAATTATTTTAATAAAAAAGAAGAAAAGGAAAGTTGTCAAAATTAAGTTTAAATTTTATTTTTAAATATTTAAAAATAAATGTTTATTAAACACACAAACCACAGACACATGCACTCACATAATCATTAAACACACATTTTTTCAAAATTTTTAAACAATTTCATGAAAATAATAAAATAATAGTTTAATTATTGTAATAATGTTCACCATTCCCACTCTAAATATAGAACTCCAACATTATTAATAATATTGGTATTTAATTAAATTTTGACACCCACATTTTTATAATTAAATTTATATATCTTTTAAAAATCAATAAATAAAATAATAATTATAACAAAACAAAACAAAACAAAATAAAATAAAAAAAATTATATATATTATATAATATATTATTGTTAATTATACATCATTTTATATTTTTAAAAAATAAAAATAAAATAAATAATTATAATTAATATGTTTTGTTTTTTGGTATTATATTTATATAATTGTAGAACCCAGGAAGATTTAATATTTATTTAATTTAATTATCACTATCTTCTTCTTCGCTATCTTCTGGTTCTTCTTCTGCATCACTACCCATTAAATCTGAAAATCTATTTTGTTTTTGTTTCTTTTGAGCTTGTTTTTTCGATTTTTTGTATTCTTTAGTTTCATTTATAATTTCTTGAATTTCTTCTTGTTGTTTTTTCTTTTGCTCTTCTTCAGTTTTTTGTTTTTTAACTTGGGATTCTTTTGATGAATCTTGTTTTTTCTGTAACTTCTCTTGTTCTATTTCTTCAAGCTTTCTTTTTTTTTCTACTTGTTCAGCTTTCTTTTTTTCTAGATCTTCAGCTTTCTTTAGTTTTAATTTCTTTAACTTTTCTATTCTTTGTTTTTCTTTTTTCTTTTCTTTATAGGCTATATTTTCAATTTGATCTTTAGTGTAACCAGAGGACCATTGTTCGATGATGGTTTTATCACGGATTTCAGGCATACGTGGTAAATAAAGTAATGCATAACCAGTTGCTAATAGACCGATATTTAAACGATGGAATATGAAAATATATGGACATAAATGTTCTTTATAGGCACGAACATGTGAAACTAGACCAATAACACCCTTTTCCATAATTTCACGATCCCCAAATGAAATTTTTCTGGCCTCATTTATTATACACTTGGCATCGGTGGCTAATGGAGTTTCTAGTAATGGTACCTTTTTAATCTTTAAAAACTCGATATAGTCCTCTTCCTCTGGTGTCAAAAATACCAATGCATTACCTTCACGTCCCATACGAGCAGTTCTACCAATACGGTGAATAAAAGCTTTTGGATCTTGTGGAGCATCAAACTGTACAACCCAGTCTACATTTGGAATATCTAAACCTCTTGAAGCAAGATCGGTCGATAGCAATACACCATTTTTAGATGATGAGAATGCATCAAATACTTTAATACGTTGGTTATGTGGAGCTTTACCATGAAGTGAAAAAAACAATGATTGTTTATCTTTAAAATCTTTAAGGGACTGAATAACCTTGTAAAAATAATCCACCTCTGAGCAGGTCAAGAAATAAACGATGATCTTTTTATTTGATAAATTTTGTAAAAGGAAATGTACAAGTTGATTAAATTTCTGTTCAATTGGTACCATCATATATGTGTTGTTTAAAGAGGTTGGGATAGTTTGATCTTGTTGTGCTTCAGTTTGCTTTACTGAAATTGTAATTTTGAAAGGATTTCTCATACCTGTTCTTGCCAACTCTTTGACTTCACTTGTTTGGGTTGCTGAGAATAGACCTGTTCTTCTTTGCTTTGGTAACTTTAATAAAATAGAATTGATTTGCAAGTTGAAACCCATCTCTAATAAACGATCTGCTTCATCAAAAATTAACATTTCAAATTCTTTAAATCTAAATTGTTGATCATTTTTTGTTACTCTTGTTAAAAATTCATCGATTCTACCAGGTGTACCAATAATAATATTGCCACCATTATTTTTAAAATTTAATATATCTTGATAAATATCAGTGCCACCAATTAATAATAAACTTGTAATTTCTTTCATATCCTTTTCTTTTTCTTCGCCCTCTTCTTCTTTTTCTTCGTTTTGCTCTTCATTTAATAAATCTTCAATGTCGTATTCTTTTTTTCTATTAAAGTCATTTAAAAACTCTAATAATACCTGTTGGATTTGAATAGCCAATTCTCTAGTTGGTGAAATAATAACTGATACGATATCGTCTTTTTTTAATTGTTGACGAGTTTCATCATTATTTCTATTTAATATTTTCTCTAATATTGGAATAAGGAATGCCAATGTTTTGCCTGAACCTGTACATGCTTCGACTAACACGTCTTTATTTGTTAAAAACAATGGAATAACTGCTGATTGGACTGGTGACATACTTTTAAAACCCAATCTTTCGATGGTTGATAATATTCTATCATTTAATTTTGGTTTAATATTCCAACTTCCTGAATTAACTTTACTTGTCATTTTTTATTTTTATTTTTATTTTCTATTTATTATTGTTTATATTGACGCATATATATTTATATATTTTATTTATTTAATTTTATGAAAAAAAAAAAAAAATAAAAAATTATTTCGTTTTTTTTTTTAAATTTTTAAATTTTAAATTTTTTTTTTTTTTTATAATTTTTTTTTATTTTAAAACCAATTGTAATTATTAAAAATAATTTTAAATCGGAAATAAACAAATAATTATAATAAATATAACAACACACACACACATATATATATTAGTACACATAGTTTATAAATTTAAATAATAATACAATATTAAAATAATAAGAATAATTATATAACTAAATAAAACAAAAATTTATATAAAATCAAATTTATATAAAATAATACATACCACATATGACCAATTTTGATACACCAACAAATAAAAAAAAAAGAACACTGGAGAATCAAAAACAAAAGAAACAACAAAAGGTATTGAAAAAAAGTGAAGAAGAAGAGGTCGAGGTTGAACAGGTCATACTAGAAGAAAAGGTGTTGGAAATTCAAGAAAAGAAACCATTACAACAACAACAACAACAACAACAACAACAAGGATATATTAATAAATTTCAGTTTTTAGAAGATTCAGACGACGGTGAACAAGAAGAAATGAATAGAACATCATTAAAGAAAAAGAAAAAAACAAATAAATCAAATAAATCAAATGTCGAAAAAGAATTTCAAGCAAAATTAAAAGAGACTGAAGAGAAATTTAAATTATACCAAGAACAAACAGAAAATCAATTGGATGGTTTGGCAGAAGAAAACACACCAAAATTAAAAATCATTAGAGAGAATATAGTCATTAAAGATATTCAGTCCTATTTATTATGGTTAATGTTAAGATTTAAAGTTTCAACACCAAATTGGGTATTCACCACCATGTCACCTTTGATATCCAAAGTTGTAGTGGTATCTATTCAAGGCTTCAGTCAATTGATGTATGATAAAGTATGTTTATTAAGCGGCAGGGATATATTTGGCCAAGTTTTTCAAGAGACTAAAGTAGAGTTACAATTACCAAACTACAATCATATTTTCGACAATTTATTATTTATCAAAACACATAAAGCACCCAGACCCGACCCATCTTTCAAAAAAGAAATTGAACCCAAATCATTCTATTTATTAAACGATGAGCAGCTCATCGAAAATGGTTATTTTAATACCAAAGATTTAAAAGAAGGTTGGATATATAGCAAACAAGTAGAATCAATTGTAAATATTTTGAATAACAAGGAAAGTAGCACATCTGTTGGTGACGGTGCCGATCAAGACTCTTTGACCTTAATAAACAACTTGCATACAGAGGTTAAAGAAATGTTGGCTATCGATTGTGAAATGTGCAGAACACAAGGTGGCGAGTTAGAACTAACCAGAATTAGCATCGTTAATGAAAAGAGAAAGGTAGTATTGGACGAGTTCGTTTTACCAGAGAGAGAGATTATAGACTACCTTACACAATACAGCGGCATCACTAAAGAAACTCTAGAAAAAGTTACAAATCGTTTACCAGATATTCACAAAAAACTCTATGAAATTATAGGTCCTAATACTGTATTGGTAGGTCACTCTTTAGAAAATGATTTAAAGGCAATGAAATTCATTCATAGAAAAATTATAGATACCGCCGTTCTATTTCCAACTGGCTCATCTGGTAAATTCCCATTAAAATACTTGACAAAGAAATATTTAAATAGAATCATACAAAATAAACAAAGTGGTCATGACTCTATCGAGGATGCCAAAGCTGTAATGGAATTGGTTCAATTGAAAATTCAAAGAGGTAAAACATTTGGAACTAAATTAGAATCATCAGAAAGCTTTTTCGACAAAATTCATAAATTTGAAAAGAAATCAAGTTTCATAGATAGATTGGACGATATTAAAACCTATACAAGCCAAGTAGTATCATGTTTTGGATGTGCAACCGATAATGAAGTTATAGAAAAAACAATTAAACAATCAAGTGCAAACTCACCAAGTGATTTTATTTGTTGTCAACTAACCGATTTAAATGATCATTTTAAAGATTTACTTCCAAAACCAATTAATATAAATACAGTTTCAAAATCAATGTTAGAAAATATTTTATCAAATAATAATAATAATAATAATAATAATAATAATAATAATAATAATAATAATAATAATAATGATAATAATAATAATAATAATAATAATAGTAATAATACACCAAATGAAAAAGAATTAAAAGATACTCCACTACTAAGTGAAAAAGAAATTAAAGAAATTCAACAACTTGATGGTATTGAAATTACACCAAAGGTTAAATCGATTGTATTCCAAATGGAAAACCAAATTAAAAAACTACACGAAAAATTAGAAAAGAATACTTTGTTAATGTTAATTTTAGGCCCAGGCCCAACAAACGATATAAACCGTTTCAGAGCTGAGGGTAATAAGCAAAATGATTATCTTCTTTCTGTCGAAACGGCTAAAGAAGGCTATGCATTTTTAACAATAAAGCAATAAATAAATAGATAGATAATAAATATACAAATAATAAATGAATGGATTATAATTTTATTTAAAGATTATTTTTATTTTATTAAATATTTAAATTATGTTTAATTCATATTCCCCAAAAGTGCAATAAATAGCCACAGTAATCGAAAAAAAATTAAAATTAAAAAATATTTTATTTTTTTTAAATTTTTTTAAATTATTTTTTTTATTTTTTTATTTTTTTTTATTTTTTTATTTTTTAATATATTATAAACCTTGTTATAAATAATAAATAATAAACCATCATGGAGGATTTAATTAAAAACAATATTTGTAATGATATACAATATATAGATAATCATTATATTAATAATAGAATAGCGCGTATTGAAATCACCACAGAATGGAATTCAGAAAACTATATGGATTGGAGAAACCATCTATTAAAAGAAAAATCAAAAAAATTTTATACTAAGAGATAAAGGTGATAGAAGAGATGAATATCTACAAAAAAGATATCAGATATTAGATTTAAAATATAAAAAATCAAACAATAACAATAGATCAAACAATAATAATACATCAAATAATACATCACCAAATAATATAAATAATATAAACCCACCATCCCAACCACCAACTACAACAACAACTACAACTACAACTACAACAACCGCAACATCAAATAATAATAATAATAATAATAATAAACCAACTCAACAACTTATAAATTTAAATGATTTTTCATTCAAAGGTATGAATCATATTTTTGATCAACATAAAAGATCCATCACAAGAATTAAATTTGGGAATAATAGTAAAGATTTGTTAGGTTTTTCATCAATTGATGGTACATTGTCTATATGCAGAGTATTATCACCACCATCACAAACACAAGTTATAGGCACACTAAAAGGACACCAATCGTCAATTATAGATTTTGAATGGTCACATAATAATCAAGATTTAATTACAGTTTCAATAGACGGTACAATTAAGCTATGGTCTATTATATTAGATCCTTCTCAGCCACTAACAACACCTGCAAATATACAACAAATTAAAACTTTTGGTAAAGAACTATCGATTGGTGTAATTTTATGTATATGTTTACATCCACTAAACAGTAATTTACTATTTGTTTCCGAAGATAAAGGTATATTAAAAGTCATTGATACCAGTAGTGCCAAAGTAATTACAAAAATTAAAACTGTAGCTCCATTTACATGTATGCAATTTGAAGCAAAAGGTGGTTATTTATTTTTAGGTGATGAAAAAGGAACAGTTTTCATATTTAAATACGATCGTGACACCCTATCGTTAGTAAACAAACAACAAGTTTCAAGCAAACCAATCACTTCAATAAATGTACACTATTGGGTTCAAAACCAAAAACAAATCCTATCATTTGTAGTAAATTCAAAGGACTCGTTAATGAGAATATTTATGTAAGTTTTAATATCAATGAAATGGAAATAAAAATAGCTTTATTAATTTTCTTTTTATATAGGGTGAAATCATTATCGACAGGTGTATTTGTATTATTTAGGGAAATACCAATTTCAATTAAAAACTCATTAATCAAAAGTATATTCTCGCCAGTTAATAAAAATAGAGAAGGCTCATTTATAGTATCAGGCAGCGAAGATTCTTCTATTTACATATACGACGTAAACAAAAAAGAAAAACCAATAATTAATCAACTAATGGGTCATGCTTCACCCGTAATCGATGTTGCTTGGAATAGTGACGAATCATATTTAGCCACTGGCGATTTTTCAGGTATAGTAATTATTTGGAATCGTAAACGTTAATGTAAAAAAAATAAAAAAATAAATAAATAAAAATTTTTGATTCAAAAAATCAAATAAGCTGTTTGAAAAATAGGCACAAACGAATGTGTATTGGATAAATAAAAGATACACTTGAAAAACTAAAAAAAAAAAATTAAAATTTTAATAGCTCTGATTTGGTTCACAAAATGGTGCCGTTGCACTCCCATAAAAATGGGTTTTTTTATTTTTATCCCCTAAAATTATAGAAAAAAAAAAAAATTTATTTTAATAAAATAGTTTTTTAAATTTTTTTATTTTTTTTTTTTAAATTTTTTATTATTTTTTTTTTAATAAATTTAAAATAATAATTTTATAATAATTTTAAATTTTTTTATTTTTTATTTTTTTATATACTTATTTTATAATTTAAATAATTGTTTTTTATTATAATAAAATAAATAATAAATTTAATAATATTAATTAAATTTTAATAAAAAAAACTTTTTTTGCTATAGTTTATAAATATATTTTTTTTATTTTTTTTATTTAAATATAAATCGTAGAAAGCAGGTTGTGTATATCAATAATTAAATAAGGTAATAAACTTTAGTTTTTTTATATCTTTTCATTTTTTAAATATTTAAAATATATAATTTTAAATAGATATATATAAATATATAATTCTTTTTTTTGTATAAATGTATTTTTATATTTTAATTTAAAATTTAATTAAAATAAAACAATAAACTAAACTAAATTCAAATAATTAAATTAATTATCTCACTTTTTTTTTTTCCTATTAAATTCAATAATTCGTCTGTGTGTTTGTGTGTGTTATTTTTTTTTTTTTTTTTTTTTTTAATTTTATTTTTTTTTTAAAATAATTTTTATTTTTCCACATAAAAATAAAACATACACATATATTCCACTTATCGAAAACGTTCCACAAAATATAATTAAAAAAAAATAAATAAACTACACCCCACACAAAGATATATTAAATGTGTATATAGGAAAATCTACCACCTACACACCCCTATACATTGTAAATTTATTAAATTTTATTTTATTTAAAATTTTATTTTTATTTTTTTTAATATTTATTTTATTTTATTTTTCTCATTCTCTCAATATCAATATCAATATCAATATCAATTTTAACAATAATGATATAAATTATTTAAACACACATTCACACATATAAATACATATACGATAAGGTAATATTTGTTTTTATAGCACAAAAAAACAATAAATATCTATAGCACAAATTATTAAATTATTATGATAAAGAAAATTTTATAAAAAAAAAAAAAAAAAAAAAAAAACATATAATATATATAAACACAGATAAAAATTCCACTGTTAAATTTTATATTTATATTTTAAAATTTTTTTATATTTGCACATTCATTGTATTTTTTTCTTTTCTCCATTATTTATATTATTGTTATTTTTAACTATACATACAATAAAAAAACTAGTTTACTAATTTAGAATATAGAGTTTTAAAATTTTATAGTTTTTTTTTGTACAATAATAATAATAATAATAAAGAATGGGTTATACATATAAAAGTAATTTCGAAGGTGATATTAGAAGATTTTCAAGTGATTCAGAATTATCATATCAAAGATTAAAAGACAAAGTTTCAAATTTATATAGTTTATATGATATCGAGTTTATAATCACCTATTTGGACGATGGCGATAATATTACAATAGCAGACAATAAGGATATAGAAGAAGCTTATAAAACTATTATTGACAATGAAATTTTAAGATTAACAGTTACAAGTAAATATAGAATAAAGCACTTTTAATATTTTGGATCTCTTATTAATTTTTTTTTTTATTAGGAAAAATAGAGAAAGATACATCTAATAGCAATAGCAATAATAATAATAATAACAATAATAATATTGATTCATTATTTACCCAATTATTATCAAATCAATTTGTTCAACAAATGATACCACAAGTAATGAACAGTTTAGCAAACAACCCAGCTTTAATGACATCAATTATTCAAACTGCTGGTGCAGCATTAAGAAATAATAGTAATAACGATAATAGTTTAAATAATTTAAATAGTTTAAATAGTAACACAAATGAAATTTTAAATAATTGTAATAATAAAAATATAAATTTAAAACGTGCATCGCCTCATCTTTTAAATGCTAGCATCAGTAATAATTTCCATACACACTCAACAGACTCAATAGTTGCCACCTTACAACCAATAGCCGATCAAGAGAATAATAATAACAATTATAATAATAGAATAACATTAACTTCATCTGGTAATGAATCTTGTAATGGTAGCTTTTCATCATCAATTTCATTTGAATTGGTAAATAAAGAGAATGAAGATAATCAATTATATTCAACAAATTCAACATCATCATCAACAACTTCAACCTCATCTGCCTCAGCATTAAACAATAATATTAATAACAATACACCAACTACCCAAAGACCACCATCACCAATGGAAAAAAATAAAGATAAGGATAATAAAGATAAAGATAATACCAATAATACATCGAATCGTTTGTCAGGTCTCCCAAAATCATTCCTTAATATGTTACCATTTACCACAGCTAAAAATGATGTTAAACCAAAAGATGAAAATATAACTACAAGCACAACTAGCACAACACCACCTCAAGCAATTCCACAACAACAAGCAAATATTAATAGTCCAACTCAATCATCACCAAAACAGGAGCACGTTTTATCATCATCACCATCGAAATTTTCACCATTACCACCACCAAACATTTCACATTCACCAAGTCCTGTATTTTCACATAACTTTAATAATCCTTATATCCATTCAACTGCACCAGGCATTAGTATATTGCCACCACCTGCACCAGTTCCACCATCTCATCCATTACCACAAGTTCCACAAACTCAATCGCCACAACCAATTTTAATTCACGAACAACCACAAGTAAATGTAGAGCCATCCCAAAAACCACCACAAGATTTAGATCAATTAAATTTCATTAAAGATGCCCTACAAATCTCTGAAGATGAAGCAAGAAAGTTATTAATCAAACACAATGGCGATGTTCACAAAATTTTTGGAAATTAATAAAAATAATATAAATAAAATTAAAATTAAAATTTTATTAATCTAAAGATTATAATTTATAATATTTATTTAAATTTAATTAGATTTGCAATATTATTATATCGAACCTATTGAAAAGTTTAAACCTAATATGTCAAATATCTATTTATCTTGATTTATTATTTTTATCCTTTATGGATTGTAATTTCTTTCAAAAGTATATTTCTCTATAAATGGATACAATTTTTTAAGTTTATTTTTTTTATACATATAAAATAAAAACAATTAAAGAAACTTTTAAGAATGTTAGTGAAATTTTAACAAATATCAAACTTTTATTGAAAAAACTTTAAGAATTTATCCTTATTTTTATTTTTATTTTTATTTTTATGGGTTTGGTTGATTAAAAAAATTTTTTTAATCAAATAAAAATAATTAGCTGATGGATAGGAAACACTAAATCTTTTCTTCTAATGAACCACTAAATCTTTTCTTTACCTAAAACTATTCGATGATACCATAGTTGCTTGGCCAGAACAATGTCTGATATTCATCAAATAGTTGATTAGAAGGAAAAAATTCATTGGTATTGATTTAGTCCAGAGGTCTTTTGTAAGCTGATTGGATCTTTACCTCTTTGGATTTTGGACAGATATGATAAATTCTTTTAAGTTTATTTCTTTTTTGATTTCTATGAAGTATTATTTTTTTTATCTATTATTATCTATTGTTACTAATAGTATCTATACTATTAAAGGGATTATAATTATAATTTTTATTTATTATAATTATAATTTCTATTTAGATTATTATTTTTTTTTTTTTTATTTTTTATTTTTTTTTTCCCCTATTATTATTGTCACTTGTATAGTTTATAAATCCGCATATTATACAACGGAATTCTATTAAAAAAAAATTAGTATGGGTTATACTGTAAAGAAAAATTTTAAAGTAAATAAAACTTACTATTTGGGGTGACTTCACTTGGAAATCTTGGAATACAGTTTCCACAATTCTCAAAAAAAAGTAAATTTGAGTCGGAAACTAAAATAAAATAAAATTTTTTTAACCACCATTTTAAAATAATAAAAAAAATGAATGGTTGTTGTTTTTGTGGTGGTGGTGGTTTTGGTTTTGGTTTTGGTTGCTGTTGTTGTGGGGTTGGTCCAGGGATTGGTTGTTGTTGTTGTGGAGTTGGTTGTGGGATTGGTTGCTGTGGAGGTGTGGTTGGCTGAGATTGTTGTTGTTGTGTGGTTGGTTGTTGTTGTGGTGGTGGTGGTGGTTGCTTATGTTGGTCCTGTTGGTCTCTATTACTACCATCTAAAAAAAAAAGTTAGACACTACATTACAGATATAATATTTAAATAATGAATACTGTTTGATACCTACTCTTTTTAAAACTTTCATATTGTTCTATAAGTTTAATTGTATGTTGGTAGTCTGTTTCTTTTTTTCTTTCATCAAAAATTTTTTCGAGACCATTATATAATTTAATTTTTTTTCATTATATTTTATTATTTTTTCAAATGAAAATCTATATAAATTAACTAAAAAATAGATTCTAAAATGATAATATAAATGTTAATATAAATAATAAAAAAATATAAATACATATTATTAAAAATGAACAACTTACATCATTGAGAATAATAAAATAAATGCAAAGCACATTGACTTTTCAGACAAAGTGCTGGATGAAAGAATTACTTCGTATAAAACGAATGCTAAAATTATTTCCATTATAATAAAAAAGAAAAAAACTTTCTTATAAATAATATAATGAAATTTTTTAGAGCTATTTAATTGGATCTCCAACTTAGCAATATTAGATTCCATAGCCAATACTTTTTTTTCAAAAATGTTATTCTGAATACAAATAAATCAATAATTAATATTTATTTTTTTTATAAAGTATGTTTATAGTAGATACTTACTTTTTTTGAAAAAATGTTACCCATTTTTTAATTTGCCTATTGCAATAGGGTAAAATATGTATATATTAAATATAAAATAAATATATATAAAATATTTAAAAAAAAAATAATAAAAAATTTTTTTTTAAAAAAAAAAAAAAAAAAAAAATATAATAAAGCAAGACAAAAATTAGTTGATTTGACTTGACTGAAAAACATACGAGAACCTAAGCGGGTTGGACACAAAAATTAAGCTGGACTATTTACAAAGGGCTTTTGATTGATGGTTAGCTTGAATTTAAAAAAAACTAAATTCGAAAAAAAAATTTAATTAAAAAGAGAAATAAATTTAATTTGAATAAATAATAAAAAAAAAATTTAATTAATTTTAATAATAATTTCCTTTTGTAACTATAATAGATTAGATCCAAACTGATTGTAGCCTTTTTTGTACATACTATTAAATTTTTAATCTGTAGCTATCATAAAAGTAGTGATGATGCATTTATTGTTTAAACACATCCCCCCAATAAAAAAATAATTTAATTAAAAAAAATTAAAAAAAATTAAATTATAACCCCACTACCCACTTTTTATTATTATTATAAAAAGTGGCTAATATGTTTGGGAAATGAATTAAATTTTTATTTTTTTTAATTAAATAAAAATGAAAATTACCATATTTATAAATCATTGTAATCTAAATTATTCAAAAAAAAATATAATGATGCCTGTTGAATTTAAACAAAAAAAAATCAACTGTTGAATTTAAACAAAAAAAAAAAATTTATATTTTGTTGTCAATATTTTTAAAATAAAAAAAAAAAAAAATAAAAAAAATTTGATAAAAAAAAATTAAATTTATTTTATTTATTTATAAATTTGATTATTTATCTATTTATTTGATTATTTTTTTATTTATTTGATTATTTATTATTAATTTGAATATTTATTTATTTATTTATTTTATATAAAAATAACTTTAAAGTCATGTTGAGAAATTACTTTTATTTTTTTTTTATAATTTAATTATTATTTATTTTAATTTTTATTTTTATTTATATTTTTATTGAATAAAATTGTATTTTTCATAAAACATTTGTTGTATAAAAACCATTATTAAACCATCCTATTGGTTTAATAATATGATGGGTATTATAAAATACCAAAAAAAAAAATTCTAGACAATAAACAATTATTATTCAATAAATTATGGATCAGAACGTGAAGAGCAAGAGTTGGCAAATACACCAGCAGAAAAGGAGGCTATAAAGTTATTAAGTGGTGATAAATCATATCGTTCAAAGGTTTATGGCAATGATAAATCATTATCAACTAATCCAATTCGAGCCACACCATCCACAGCAACTCTTTGCTAATTAGTTATCCAAATGGAACCTCTGATAGCCCACCTGTTTCATCATCAAATGAAATTGACGATTGAATAAACTAAAAGTTAATGAAGCTCAACTTTCTATCTTTTCTGTTGCTCTGCTACTGTCACTGTCACTACAAGTGTATCACTTTCAAGCAATGACCTTATTAAATTGATGAAATGAAAAATGTTACAGAAGTTCGCGCAGGGGGTAGTGCAGCATTAAAATTTGTAATAAAGTGCACTATGCACAAATAAGGCGTGAGGTGACCAACTTAGCAAAAGGGAAATTTCTTAATTTATACTATTAATTTGAACTCCTACTTTATATGTTCAAACCTTATGGGGGTCATATACTACATTTACCCCACCCTTTAAAGATAACTATCTAACTAATTTTTGGAATGGGTCAGGGAACCCTTTCAACCTGCACCCTCCAGGGATCGAACCGAAGCTGTCGCCAAAATGTAATAAAGTGCACTATGCACAAATAAGGCGTGAGGTGACCAACTTAGCAAAAGGGAAATTTCTTAATTTATACTATTAATTTGAACTCCTACTTTATATGTTCAAACCTTATGGGGGTCATATACTACAAATTCTCATAATTGCCTTAATAGCTCAGTTGGTACGAGCGTGAGACTGAAGTTCTTAAGGTCGCTGGTTCGATCCCGGCTTGAGGCAAATTTTTCCTTTTTTATTCTTTTTTCGAAAAACGTAGTAATCTTCCGGGAGAACAAACACTCAATCATTGAGGTGGATGTTTCCTACAAGTTACCGCTCCGGGTTCGAAACCCAGTCTCGGTAAGTTTTCCGAATCACACACGAATTGACGTTACCGTGCCCAACTTGTATGCAGTGTGGTAAAACTCATATAAGCATTAAACACTACCAAACACAATAAACTGATGACTTAATATATTAAGAATCATCTTCACTTTTAAAAAAAAAAAAAAAAAAAAAAAAGTTGGATGTAATGTATTCATATACATTTTAGAATTATTTATTATCTATCTTAAGTAGCTCCATCTACATTACAAATACAACTTACCGGTTAGGGTCCAAACCCCAGTCTCGCAGATTTTAGACTCATACGAATTGACACTGTGCAGAACTTACACATATAATTTTAAAACATAACTAAATAGTTTTTAAGCTGCACCATAAGGCCGAAATAAAATCATACGAGTATAAAGAACAACATATCAAAAACAATAAATACAATAAATACTGATGCAGTTTTTTTTATTAATAAAAAAAATTTTAAATTTTATTTCTATTTTTTTTCTTACTTTTTTTTTGGATATAAAAAAAAAAATAAAAAATTTATTTATTAATCAAAGATGATTGAAACAATTAAAATAGTTTGTAATGGAGACTTAAAAGTAGGAAAAACCAGTTTTATTAAAGTTTTTATTGATGATCTTTTTCCAGAGGTTTACCAAGAAACAATTCTTTGTTCAATAGATTATAAAAATTTCGAAATTGGGAATAAAAAATTTAAACTGCAAATTTGGGAAGATAATTTTGTAAGGTCAATAACTAATTTAACCAATATAAAGATCAATACTAATTTTTGAAAAAGGGTTATAGAGGTTGCTTCCCTAATGAAAAAAGATTGATTGAAAATACATCAATTGCATTTTTGATTTATGACATTACAAATTTACAATCATATCAAAGTATTTTAAGATATTGCAATGGTTTTTTTAATGAGAAAACAATAGTTACACTTGTAGGAACAAAATTAGATATAGTAGATTTAGATAACAGTAAAAGAAAAGTACCTAAAGAAGTAGTAAAAGAAAACTCAATGCTATTCGGTTATGACTACTTTGAAATTTCTTCAAAATATAACATAAATGTTCACAATTGTTTTTTAAAACAAATATCAAAATTAAGTTTAATAAATGACAATATAAATATAAATATAAATAATGACAAAAATAATACAGCATTTAATAATAATATATAAAGGAAATAAAAAACAATATAAGAAATAAATGTATTTGTATAATAAATTAAAAAATATTAAATCAAAAATAATACTAAATATAGGGGGTGTGGTAAAAATGGGGGAAATGAAATATTTATGTGAAATATTTTTTTTTATTTTTTTTTAAAAATTTCATTTTTTTTTTTTTACATTTTTTTTTTTTTTATAATTAATTATTACAATTTCATTTAATAACAATAATTATAAAAATGAGTGTTAAACAAGTTTTAAATATTGCAAGCAAAATTAAATTAAACAATGGTGTTATGATGCCATTATTCGGTTTAGGATGTTATCAAGTTCAATCTGAAGATATGGAAAAAGTTATTAGAACCTCAATTGACAATGGTTATATTTTAATCGATACAGCATCGGCATATAGAAATGAAGAAGCAATAGGCAATGTATTAGAAAAGATTTTTAAAGAAGGCAAGGTCAAAAGAGAGGATCTATTTATCACTACTAAAGCTGGAACTGGTGAACATGGATATGATAATGCAATCACCGCATTAAATGACTCATTAAAAAAATTAAAATTAGATTATGTTGACTTATGTAAAGTATAATATTATAAACAATGACACTTATTGCTTAACTGTTATTTCTAATTTATTTATCTTCTTATAAAGATCTCATTCATTGGCCAGGTGTAAAGGTAATATTAATATGAATTAATTTCTAATATTATTATTATAATCAACTGTATTAATTTAAAATTTTAGGGATTAAAACCAGAGGATGAAGCAAATTCAAAAACACGTAAAGAAACATGGAAAGCATTTGAAAAGTTATATGAAGAAAAGAAATGTCGTAGTATTGGTGTATCAAACTATACAATTAAACATTTAGAAGAACTCTTATCACATTGTAATATTAAACCAACAGTAAACCAAGTTGAATTTCACCCATTCCTCTATCAAAAGGAGTTATATGAATTTTGTAAAAAGAACGATATAGTATTGGAGGCATATGCATCATTAACCCGTGGTAAGAAATTTGATGATGAAGTTATTGGTGAAGCTGCAAAATCTCTAGGAAAAACCAGAGCTCAATTACTTCTTCGTTGGGCAATTCAAAAGAATATAGTTGTAATTCCAAAAAGCTCAAACCCAGAAAGAATCATTGAAAATGCCAATATTTTCGATTTTGAAATTTCTGATGCCACTATGGAGAAATTAGATTGTGTAGGTGATAATAATCAAACAAGAATTTGCTGGGACCCAACTATAGTCTCTTAAATACCCATAATAATAAATTCAAATTAATATAAACAAATAAATAAATAAATAAATAAATAAATAAATAAATAAATAAATTTTTTTCGATTACCACACTTATGTGTGGTAGTGTTAAATTTATATGGATATCTTTATTTATTTTTTTACGATTTCTAATGTGGGGAGTGGGTTTTCAAATCTTTATATAACCTTTAATATTTTCCTTATTTTTCAAGCATTTAAAAAATATTTAATATTAAAAAAAATAAAAAAATTAATTGGGGTAAGTGAGTGGGTGGTAGTATATAATAAATATAGAAAAAATGAAAAAAGATTAATTTTTTTTAATTTAAATTTAAATAGTAATATTAAACATTAAACATTTATGTTTATTTTAAATGTTTATTTTATCAATACTAAAATGAAATTAAAAATTAGAGGTAAGAGTTTTATTTTTATAGAAATATTAAAAAATAGAATTATTAATAAAATATTCTATAAATAAATAATAGAATCTTTTTGTAAAAAATATGGGTACCAAAATTTATCCAAAGAAAATGTAACACTACAATCGAATTTACACCAAAAAAACTCTGATAAAGATAAAAGTTCTAAATCCAATGACTGGGCTTGGGATATCTATTATTTAATTTACCCAGAACATTATAGAGAATGAAAAAAAGGATTCTTTTTCAAAAAAACAAAGGAAAAATAGAGGAAAAAAAAAAAAAAGGTTTAATAAAATACAAAATCAAAGTTAGAAATAAAATTTTTATTTTACATTTTAATCATATGAAGTTTCTATTTATTTTAAATTTGAGTCATTAAAGACCACCAATAGAAAATAAATCTTAAAATAAAAAAAACGTATTGTTCTATTTTATTCTCCATCCTTCCATGGTCACAACAAATTTTTTTTTATTTATTTTTTTATATTTATTTTTTTTTAATTTTTAAATTTTTTTTTTTTCATTTTTAAATTTTTAGATTTTGATATAAATTAAAAAAAAAATTATAAATTTCAAAATAAATCATTTTATTAATATTTATATACAGTATCTTTTTTTAAAATAAATAAACTAATAAATAAAATGTCATCAATTAATATTAAAACTACAATTAAAAAAGGAAATGTTGAAATTCCACAATTTGGTTTAGGCACCTATTTAGTAGATCCAAAAGATATTGAATCATCCGTTAGAGCTGCAGTCAATAATGGCTATATTCATATTGATACAGCATCATATTATAAAAATGAACAAGCCATCGGTGATGTTTTAAAAGCAATCTTTAAAGAAGGTAAAATTAAAAGAGAAGATATTTTCATCACCACCAAATGTGGTTGTATCGAGCACGGTAAAGAGGAATCAAGAAGAGCTTTTGAACGTTCACTTAGCAAATTACAATTAGAATATATTGATCTTTATTTAGTCCATTATCCAGGAATGTAAGTAATTTCAATATAAAATAAAAGAAAAACAAATTATATACAATTGTATTAATATTAATTTTTATTTAATCTAGGTTAGCTGCAATTCCAAAAGGTGAGACATCATCAAGTTTAAGAAAACAAACATGGGAAACTTTCGAAGAATTATATAATGAAAAAAAGATTCGTAGTATTGGTGTTTCAAACTACACTATTAGACATTTAGAAGAGTTATTTGCACATGCTAAAATTAGACCAGTTGTAAATCAAGTTGAATTCCACCCATTATTAAATCAAGTTGAATTATTAAACTTTTGCAATAAAAACGATATCATTTTAGAAGCCTATGGTTCATTAGGAGGTGGTGAATTAGTTGATCATCCAACTATTGTAAACATTGCCAAACAAGTAAATAAAACAACCTCACAAGTTTTATTAAGATGGGCAATTCAAAAGAATTTAATGATCATTCCAAAATCAACCAAAGAGGAAAGAATCAAAGAAAATGCAAATATTTTCGATTTCGAACTCTCATCAGCCCACATTACCCAATTAGATAGTTTAAATAAAAACAAAAGATTTTATTGGAATCCAGAAGATGTTCAATAAAATATCCATTTATACATTATAAATATATTATCTTAAATTAACTTTTTTTTATTTTTTTTTTTTTTAATTTTTTTTTTTAATTTTGATACCTCTTGATATATTCATACTTTATTTCTTTTTATATTTAATATAGTTTCTTTCTTTTAATAAATATCTATTACCCAATTTATTTTTTTTTTCTTGAAAAAACAATCTGGTGTTATATTAATAATTTTATATTTTATAAATATAATAATATTAAAAAAATAAAATAAAAATAAATAATAACAGACACGTTTCCTCTTTAATTCAATATCTTATCAAAAAAAAAAAAAGTTAAAAATAATTTTTCAAAAAAAAAAAAACCGAAAAATATTTTTAAAAGTGAACATATCGCCTATTTACAGCAAAAATCAGTCAGCCCACACATTTAAAGCTTTAAACAAATGAATATTGGAAATAAAGTTTAAAAAACAAACATACACAGACACATATTCAAACATAATCCCCCCTTTTTTTTCAACGATTGCTTTTTTTAAATTTTATTTTTTTTATTTTTTTTATTTTTTTTTTATTTTTTTATTTTTTTTTTATTTCTTTTTTTTTTTTTTGAAAAATTTTATTCAGTTTTTTTTGTAAGCAAAAATAACAATATTTTTTATATATTTTATAGATTTATAATATTTATAAATTATTTTATTATTATTATTATTACAGATAGACTTTCAACTATTGGGCTATTATAAGTAAGTAGCCTTTTAATATAAATATAATTTTATTTATATTTTCTTATAAATAAAAGAATTAGTTATGTGTGCTGACCAGATCCAAAAAAAAGAGAGATTTTTATTTTTTTTATTTTTTTTAATATTTAAATTTTTTTAAAAATTTTATTTATAAATTCAATCATTGTATTATATATCTTAAATAAATTTATTATTATTATTAATATTAAATATAAAAATAAATAGTAATATAGTTCTTCTCATTTTGCCCAATATAATTTTTATTTTATTATAAAAATAAAGTTGGTTTTAATTTCTTTTATTTATTATATTTTATAAATAAAAGTACTTAAACATTTATTTTATATTTTCTAATTTGTTTTTTTTTTTTTTTTATTAATTTTTTTTTAATATAGGAATTATTACATATTTTTTGCGATAGGCAAAAATAAATATTGCACAGTTTTTTTTTTTTTTTTGTGCTTAAATATATTAATATTTTAACGGTATGTATTTAAAAGAAAATTAAAAGCAACAATAAAAAAATTTGGAAATTAACAACAATAATACAAATAACAACATTAATAGTTTTAATTGTTTCCATTATTTTAATTAAAATTTTTACAATGTAAATTTGTTTGTTTTTTATTTAAAGATCGTTATATTTTACGACATATTCATTTGTTTATTACATAATTGTACATATTATTACTTATAACATTTGTTTTACAGAGTAATGATAAAAATAAATGATTAAAAAAAAAAAAAAGGAAAAAATTAAATTTACCCACAAACCAACCTCCCCTAGTTTCATATATAAACACACACACACACATAATTGAACCCACCACAGTATATACACAACAAACAAGAAAAGAACATTTAATAAAATAACTAATATATAGTAACACACAACTGCATTCAATCTATAAAAAATGTTTCTTTTTTTTATTTATTTTAATTTTAATTTTAAAACAACATAACAGATATATATTTACATATTTTTTTTTTTAATTATAAATTATTGTTTTATAATTATTAATGTAACAAAATTTCTATCTGTTTCACTTGGTTTTAGTATAATATTTGTTTTTAAAGTATTTTAATTTCATTATATTTTTCTTCATTTATTTTTATTTTTAAAAATAACCACTAATTTTATCTTTCATATTTTATTTAATATGTATAATAAATATTATTAAAATAGCTTTAGTATAATAAAATTTTAAAGTAATAGTAATAATAATAAAAAATAATAATAAATAATGATCGAAAATGAAAATCAAATTATGACACCACCATTAATAGTTGACGAAAATAATCAAGAAAATGAACTACGTGATTTAAATAGTAGCTATAGTGAAAAAGAAAGTATGTTAACATCCGTAATTATCAATGATGGAGGAAAACAAATGCCAAAAAAATCATCTTCCCCAAATATTTCATCCTCATCATCACCATTTCCAACTTCACCAACTATATTAAAGTCAAAGTATAAAGAATCACCACCTCTTCTATCACACAATTCATCATATGACTCATCAGGAGATTCATCAGAAGATGAGTCTTCAATGGGTCATCATTATCAATCAAAAAAGAAAAGTGAAAACAATTCATTGTCAATGTCACCAATTTCAATTTTTGGGACAAAAAGAAATATATCAAATCCAATGCTTACCTCTCTGGATTTCAATACTGGCACAATTAACCAAAATAATGATAATGTCCACAGTGGAGCATCATCAAGCAATGGTGTTTACATTCAACATTCAAATCAACAAGAACAAGATTTATCATATTTAAAGAAAGTTGAAAAACAAGAAAATAATCAAGAGTCTAGCTTTGGTGACGATATGTTAAATGTAGATAGAATGATTGGTTACAAGAAAACAATTTATGGTGAAATCATTTACTTTTTAACAATTTTATTAACTGGTGGCGTAGTTCTTTTGGTGTACTATTGGTTTGATAAACTATATGTAAATTTAAGATATAAAAAAGCTTCACTCGAAAAATCAAATTTTGTATTGGTTTATAGTGAAGACTCAAGAACCGAATTTTGTAAAGTAAACTATTTAAATAATGTAAGTGATTGTTTTAGTTATAAATAATAGTATTTAAAATATATACTAAAAAAACTATCACTATTAATTTTTAGGATGAAAAATATATTGTTTTCAGATATTCGAGATTCTTTTTTAATAAACATTTAAAAGAATTTGAAAAAAGCAAATTGATAAATAATTATGAAAAATTCGAACTATTGAAATTAATTCAAAGTGGTTTGTCTAGTGAAAATTATAAAAAGATTTTTGAAAGATTTGGAAAGAATGAAATTAGTTTTCCCATCAAAAATATACCGCAGTTGCTATTGGAAGAGGTATTACATCCGTTTTTTATGTTTCAAATCTATAGTGTTTGTTTATGGATGGCTGAAGAATATTACTATTATGCAGTAGCAATTTTTATCATCGCCACCGTTAGTGCTGTTGTAAGCTTAAGAGAAATCAGATCAAATTTACTATCACTCAAAAAGATATCCTATTTTGTGTGTGATGTTCAAGTATTAAGAAATAATCAAATTCAAACTATTTCCTCTACCGAATTGGTACCTGGTGATATTATAGAATTAAGACAAGATTTCACTATGCCATGTGATGTAGTTTTGTTAACTGGTCAAGCTATTTTAAATGAATCCATGCTAACTGGTGAATCTATTCCCGTAACAAAATATAGTGTTTTAAGCGATGATGAAATTAAACAATTTAATAATGGTCAATTGAATTATCAAAGCGATGTTAAAGATCTATCAAAAGAAAAGCGTTCTCTAGTTTTTGGTGGTACCATTGTTGTAAAGTTAATGTCGTCCTCCTCCACCGAAGATAGAGTATTGGGTATGGTAAGAGATACTTCATTCCAAACTACAAAAGGCAAATTAATTTTAAGTATTCTCTATCCTAAGAAATCTCACTTCAAATTCTTTGTAGAGTCCCTCAAGTTTGTCGGTGTTCTATGTTTCTTGGCTTTGATTGGCTTCTCTTTATCAGTTTGGCGTCTCAATCAGTTGGGTGTCGACGGTAAAACTATTGTATTGCGTGCATTAGATTTAATTACAATTGTAATTCCCCCTGCTCTACCTATGGCAATGACTGTTGGTACAAGTTTTGGTTTATCAAGATTAAAAAAGACAAATATCTATTGTATCTCACCTCCAAGATTAAATATGGCTGGTAAAATTCAAGTTTTCTGTTTCGATAAAACCGGTACCCTTACCGAAGAAGGTTTAGATTTATTAGGTATCATTACCACAAAACTAAGTTTCAAATCCAAAAACTCATTTTCCCCAGTCTCATCACCCTCATTAAATAGCATAGCTGCAAATACTACTGCCTCTAATAATGCAAGTAATAATAGCAACTATTCATTTAACAACATATCATATTTAGAAGAGGGTTTATTTTATAATCAAGACCAACAACCAGATGAGGAAAACAATATATTTAAATATTTAATGGCATCATGTCACTCCCTTAGTATTATCAACGGACAAGTTTCAGGTGATCCATTAGAAATCAAAGTATTTTCTGCAACCAAATCAACAATTGTTGACTCCCCAGGCTCTTCAGGTCAATCTATTGTAGTACCATTGGATGATTGTATTGAATCAACAGAAACCATTAGCTATTTAGAAAATTTCGATTTTCAATCCAAACTTCAGAGAATGAGTGTTATTGTTCAATTAGATAACAGCGGTCGTAGCAATTCATCAAACACAACAATAATGGCAAACAATAACAAACCATCCTATAGCTTTGTAAAAGGTTCACCAGAAATGGTTAAAGGTCTTTGTGTTCAAAATACCATTCCAAAAGATTATGATCAACAATTGGCAATTTATACTGAAAAAGGTTATAGAGTTTTAGCATGTGCCTATAGACATTGGGATACCACTCAAATATTTTCAAAAAGGGAATTACTTCGTAAAGAATCGGAATCAAATTTACAATTTTTAGGTTTTATTATTATGGAAAATAAAATGAAATCCCAATCACCATTAATCATTGATACACTTCACAAAGCAAACATTAGAACAGTTATGGTAACAGGTGATAATCCTTTAACAGCAACCAGTGTAGCTAAACAATGTGGTATTATAAAGAAACATTCAATTTTGTTTATGGGCATAGTTTCAAACAATCCAGCAACTGGCGAGGAAGAGATATCATGGGAGCATGTTTCAAGAGAAGAAAGAGGTGATATTCATCAACTAGATTCAAATACATTATTTTTAGATGGTGATGAACAAATGGTTAGAGACTACAACTTTATTATCACTGGTCCAGTATTTAAATTGATTTATAATCATTATCTTGCAACAGGCTCAATTAGATTCATTACAATGCTCCGTCGTGGTGTGGTTTATTCTCGTATGACACCTGATGAAAAACAAACCCTCATAGAAGAATTACAAAGAATTGGTCTATATGTTGGTATGTGTGGTGATGGTGCAAACGATTGTGGTGCATTAAAAGCTGCCCATGTTGGTATTTCATTATCTGAAACAGAAGCCTCAATTGCTGCTCCATTTACCTCAACAATTACAGATATTTCATGTTGCCCATCTCTTATTAAAGAAGGTCGTGCCTCATTGGCTGTCTCATTCAAGCTATTTCAATTTATGGGAATGTATTCATTAATTCAGTTCACAACCGTAATCTTTTTATATTTCAATGCATCGGTTTTAGGTAATTGGATGTATCTCTATCAAGATCTTTGGGTGATTTTTCCATTAGTATTGTTTATGGGTATGACTAAACCTTGCAATAAATTATCTATTAAACGTCCATCTGGTAGACTTTTATCCGGTGCTATTGTTGGATCACTTTTGGTTCATATAGCTGTCTGTATAGCCTTCCAAACCTGTATTTACTTTTTGGTTCAAACTAAAAAATGGTATAACGCTGATGTTATAGATGAAGAAAATATTTTCTCCTATATCACCACTTCATTATTTATTTATGGTTCATTCCAATATTTAATAATGTTATTAACATTTTCATTTGGTAAACCATTTTTAAAACCATTGTATACAAATTGTAAGTAAAATACTACATATAGCATGTATAATAATAATGCACAAATTATTAATTAATTGATTATTTTTTTTATTTAGTGTTTTTATTTATTACTTATCTTATCGCATTTTCAACAACTATTTTATTATTATTTGTACCAACAGAGGCCGTTTGGGAGTTTTCGCAACTATTGATAGTACCAATAAGTTGGAGATTTACAATGTTTGGTATACTAGTGGCAAATTTAGTAGCAAATGTAACCGTCGAAATCTCTTTCTATATTTATAAAATTAGATCAAAAAAGAAGAAAACTATAAATCTTACACAAATATTTTCAAAAGACTCTCCAAAAGATAACAGAATACTAGAAAACTCTTTATTAATTCCAATAAATGATAATAAAAATTAAAATAATAAATATTTAAATAAACAATACATTTTATTATTAAAGTATACCATATTTTTTTTAAAAAAAAGTAAAGATATTTAAAAAAATGCCTCAAAATAATCAGTAAAAGCATACCAATTTACCCTATGATCTAAATAAGCAAAACAATTTATTATTTTGTTTTATATAATTAGAAAAAAAAAATTAATATTAATATTTTAAAAAGACCAAAACTTTTTTATTAATGCATATTTTATTGTTTTTAGTTCGTTAAAATTTTTTAAAAATAAAAAAAAAAATATTTTTTTTGGGGAAATTTGAAAAAAAATAAAAACTTTTTTTTTTCGTTTTTTATCCCACAAACAAAACAACGATAATCTTGGTATACAATGAAAATATTATTGATTAAACAATTCGAATACTATTCCGCATCCTATCATTTATGATTTTACTGATTAAAATGGGGGAATTTGCGGATATAATAAACTATTTCTTTTTACCAATCAAGGTGACCTTGGGATAGATGGTCAATATTTGAATGCTAAGGAATGGACAAATATAAACATTAAATAAATTAAAGAAAAATTTCATTCATATATTTATAAATTCACTTTTTTTAAATATACATTTATATATTTAAAAAAAGGGTATTTAAGAAAAACAAATAAAGATATATCTTTATTTTTTGTATAAATAGCTCTTAGACAACGACAGTTTTTTGAAGAAAAAAAGTTTGGTGTTAAAAGAGATAATTAACTTTATTTGAGTTTTTTTTTTTTTTTTATTGATTATATAAATACAAAAAAATAGAAAATAAAATTTTTTTATTTTCTGTTTTTTTGTATTTACAAAATCAAAAAAAAATAAAGAAAATTTGGATGGTTGCTTTTTTTAAAACTAATAAAGACACCAACTCAATTAAAGTTTTAAAATAAATAAATTTTTGAAAAAAAAAAACTATTTTTCTTTTTTTTATTTTTTTTTTTTTAAAAATCAGTTGAATTTTTTTTTTTTTTTTTTTTTTTTTTTTTTTTTTTTTTTTTTTTTCACATTTCATTTTTTTATTTTAAAACACAATAGTAGTCTTGTATTTTTATTCATATTATTCAAAATTATTTTTCTTTTTTAATTATTTAAATTCTATATTAATAAATATACAAAAATATAGATATAATTGAAAGGAAAAAAAAAAACTGTACTATATTTATAACACACAAATAATCACCCACAAACAAACACACACAAAATATAATAATATTATTTTTTTTTTAATTTAATTTAAATTTTAAAAAAACACAAATAAAATTTTTTTTTTTATTCATATAATATTTTTATTCATACATCATCAAAAATAAAATTACAATATAAATCAATATATACCAAACATTAAAAATTATTATAGTTTATAATAATTTATAAAAATAAATAAAAAATGTCAAATGTTTTAGCAGAAATGGATGATTTAATGGCAGAGTTGGGGTTAATCGATCAAGGAAATGATCAACCTCCATCAGTTTCAGCCACTACAACCACTACACAACCAATCATGTTTAAAGATCCAAATTTATCAACAGGACCAGGAGCAGATTTTAAAAATCAAGCATTAAATACAAGTGGTGGAATAGTATCTAAAGGACCAGGAGCAAATATAAGTACAGGGCCAGGTATGGTAAGTACAGGGCCAGGTATGATTAGCAGAGGACCAGGTATGATTAGTAATGGACCAGGTATGGTTAGTAGTGGACCGGGCCCAATTAGTAGCGGACCAGGACCAATTAGTAGCGGACCAGGATTATCATTTGCCGCAACAACATCTCCATCAATACAATCAAATCAAAACAATCAACAATATTCAGGCGGTATTACAAATACTATAAATTTGGTTCCACAAAATCATCAATCATCATCATCACCACCAATGAACTCACAACAAGCAATGCCATCTTATATTGACGGATTAGGTACAGTAAGTCCCATTCAATTGGCAGCAACTACACCAGATGGACGTTTAGTTAAAGCAAATGGTCCAATTTGTGGAGCATGTAACGAAATGATTATTGGTGTAGCAACCAATGCATTAGGACGTTCCTATCATCCAGAACATTTTGTTTGTACCTATTGTAAGCTACCATTCGCAGGATCATTCGTCGAACACGAAGCTAAATTGTACTGCGAAAATGATTATTTAGAGTTATTCAGCCCACGTTGTAATGCATGTGCCAAAGCAATTGAAGATACATGTATCACTGCATTGGGAAATAAATATCATCCAGATTGTTTCAGTTGTTCAGGTTGTGGTGATAAGCTTCGTGGTAAACCATACAAAGAAGAGGACGGAGAAGTTTATTGTAACACATGTAAAGTTGCAAGACAAAAGCGTTTAGCAGCTAAATCACAAATTTGTTCCAAATGTAAACTACCAATTACTGGCGAATATATTCTCTTACAAGGTCAACCAGTCCATTCTGAACATTATCGTTGTGAAGAGTGCGGTTGTGAATTTAATGTTGGTAAAACCTGTCACGAATATGAAGGTCGTCTCTATTGTTACGAAGATTATCAAAAACAAATTTTAAATATTTGTGGTTCTTGTGCTAAACCAATTGTTGGCCGTTCCATTACTGCCTTAGGTAAAGTTTGGCATCCAGAGCATTTTACATGTACAACATGTCAGGTACCATTTGCTGGTAGTGCTTTCCGTGAACATGGTGGCAAACCATATTGCGAATCTCATTATCATCAATTTTTTGGTAGAATTTGTTTCAAATGTTCCAAACCAGTCGTTGATAAGGGTGTTGAAGTTTTTGGTAAAATCTATCATCGTGACCATTTCACTTGTACAGGTTGTGAATGTTTATTAGGTAAAGAAATTATGGAATGGGATGGTAAACCATTATGTTTCAAATGTTATGATGCTTTACCAAAAGAAGTTAGAAAGAGAATTAAAGAAAAGAAAGCAGGTGATAAAAAAGCAGAAGCCTTCCGTGACAAATTAGCCAAAAAAGAAGCAAAAGAAAAGAAAAAGGAAAAAGAGAAATTAGAAAAAGAAGCTAAAAAAAATAAACAATAAATTAAAATAAAATTTAAATAAATAAAATTAGAAATTGTATATTTTAAAAAAAAAAAATAGATTTAAAAGTTTGGTTTTTGTGTGGGTAAAAATTTAATATAGAAATTAAATTATTACATTTTAAAAAAGATAATAGTTTTTATTAAAAAAAAAAAAAAGAATATCTTATATATATATTTGAAAAGTATTATCATATTATTATTATTATTATTACTATTATATTGGTTATTTACTATAAGACTATATTATATTATTATTTATAAACCTTTGTTGTAAATAAATTCATTAATTATTTCACCATTTTTATCTTTAATGTTTCTAAATTCTGGTTCTAAATCTTTTGCTGAAATAGTTGATTCTTGTGGGAACATTGCAATTGCAGCTGGAAGTGATGTATTAAAGATAGCAGCAATTACAGCAAGGTTTAATGGCATTTTAACTTTTGGATATTTTTGTACAAATTTCATTCTTTCAAATAATGACATAACCATTGGTGGTAATAATAATGCTGGGAAAGATGTTGCTGCTCTAGAGAATGCTACTTTATAGACTGCTGATTTACCTGCTTCTTTTGATTTGCCATGAATAACACCATCTTTATCTTTAACATCAATACCATTACTAAATTTTATAAAAATAAAATATTAATATCAAAAATTTCTATTTTGTTATAATTATCTATGTTATCTTATTTCTATATATATATATAAGCTACATACACCATTTCATTTCCTCTCATAATTAAAACATTTGCAATACCAGCTGATGTAACAGCAGTGAATGGTACCATCATCTTTAAACCGTTTAATATTGTTTGATTGGCGATTGGTAATTTGTTTACTGCATAACCCAAACCGACAGCTAATGAACATGAAATACCAACAGCTGAACCATAGGCTTCAAGAATTTGTTTATTTGACATTGTATTACTTGCGTTTCTATTTGCGTGATTTAATGCTATATTATATGATTGATTAATCCATTGCCAAAATATGGTTGTACCGATTGATGCGTTTGGTAAAATTAAACCTGCACAAACTATAACATTAATTGGTAAAAATGAAGACATACGGAATGGTAATGCAATTGGGTTACCTGTATCTGGGTGAATGGTTGCATCAACGACTATAATATATAATAAATGAAATTACTGTTGTTAATATCAAGTATATTATGAATATTTCAAACCTAATAAATGATATTTACTTTTCTTTGCTTTCCAAAGTTCTTTATTGTGGGTTATTGGGTTTACTAAACCTTTTTTAAAGTTATCTAATAATGTTTTTGATTCCTCTAAATCCTTTGAAGTACAAAACATTGTACTTGGGTCGGTTATATCTCTAAAATTTTGAAATCTTCCATAAAAAGTACTATCATCATATTTCTTTCTAACTAAAATAATATAAAATAAAAAATTATTTATTAGTCATTTTCTTTGATTTTTTTATGCTAAAATTTATTTTTTTTTTTTTCGTTTTTTTTAAAAAAAAAAAATATGTTGTAAATTTATACTCACCACCATCAAAAATTGGTATGCCATCGCTATCACTCTTTGTAACTATATTATTTGTATTCTCTGTGGACATCATCTTTTATTTATTATTTATTGTGTGTATATGTAATTGCGTTTATTGTTTTTGCTTTGTTGGGTTTTTTTAAATTTCAAAAAAAAAAAAAAATTTTAAAATTTTTCTTTTTTTCTTTTTGGTGCGTATTGTTGGTGATAAAAAAAATATTTTTTTTCGACCAGTGCGGTTGTATGAGTATTGAGATGAAATTTACAAAACTAAATTTTATAAAAAAAATTTTAAAATAATAAAACAAAATAAAAAATAAAATAATAAAAAAAAAAAATATCAAAAAAAAAAAGAAATTTAAAAAAAAAAGAAATTTAATAAAGAAATTTAAAAAATAAAAAAGGTGTGTAAAAAAAAAAATTGTTTAAATAATTTTAAAAAAAAAAAAAATAAAAAAAAAAATTAAATAAAATAAATTAAATAACAAAATCTCCAATAATAATTATCACACATATAACCCATTTAGAGTTAAATTTTTTTTTTTTTTGTTAATATGCTGAAAATTAAAAACACCACAAAAAACACCACAAAAAAAAAAGATATATATAAAAAATTTAAATACATTTATTTGGTAAAAAATAAGAATATTTTATTATGTTGGTAAAGTTGCCTCTATTTCTTCATTAAAAATATTATCGCTATTATTTCTTTTGGAATTACTATTTACAATTATACTATTATTATTATTATCATTTAATGATGATGATGATTGTAGTTGTTCATCATATTGTAGAGTAGGAGAGATTTCATCTTCTACCAAAAGAGTTGATTCTATTATCTCTTCTTTCTCTTGACTTTTATTTGTATTAGTATTAGTATTATCACCATTATCATCACCATTATTGTTATTACAATTAATATTATTATTATTATTATTATTATTATTATCATTATTGTTAATGATTGGAATATTATTACCACTACTACTAAATCTTTTATTATAAGTATTTACAAAATCACATACTTTTTTATCAAAATCGTTATTATTATTGTTACCATTATCATCTACATTTTTATTAATTGAGATGTTATCTTTAATATTATCACTATTGTTGCTGAGGTTTGATCTTGGGGTTACATTATTTATTAAATCATCTATATCGGTGTTATGATCATTATTGTTGAAATTATTATTATTACTTATGATAGTAGTTGTTGATTTATTACTTGAAAAAAATATATTATTTATACTATTGTTTAAACTATTTGATCCACTATTGGTATTGCTTTTTGGTTTTTTTTCGCTATTACTGTTATTTTCAAATTCCGATTCAACAAAATCTAATAAGTCAATTTGCTCTGAATCAAAATCTAATGATGGTAATTTTCTTTTTTTTTCTAATGAGTTTGAGGTATTTATTGAGGATGATGATGGTGTATTGTTTGGTGATGGAAATATTTTTGTTTTGCTTGAATGTAATTGTTGCTGTTGTTGTGGTTTTACTTCATTTGGGCTTATAGCTCCACTAGATGAGGATTTGAATATTGTAGGGCTGTTTTTAATTGGATTGCCATCAATAGATGCTGATAATTGGTAAGTACCATGTTGTACAGGGAAAAAACTAACACCTAATATACCTGGTCCAGTCACAAATGTATAGATTGGATAGTTTGAATCACCATTCGATAGTAACGGCCCATCGCATTGAATTTTTAATGGGGCTGATGAAATTGGACCAAATCCAACTAGGTTTGATGTGGCAATCGTTGACACAGGGTTATCTAATGCATCACGTAAATGAATTTGAGTTGATGTTACACTACCTGTGGTTATACCAATAGGCTTGGCTTGCGAAAACATTGAGGTTTTATAATGAATACGAGAAAGTGATGGATCTAATTTGGTTGATGAGGAAGATGGTGAAATTGATGGAGATGTTGGTGAGTGCTGTAGTATTTGTTGTTGCTGATTCAAAGGGGTAGAATTGACACTAATATTATTGTTGCATTTGTTTGGTGTTATATTTTCATTTGTTGTAAATAGTTTGGTTTTTTGTTGTTGTGGTGATGCTTTCATGTTTTTAATTGTATATGATCTATTTGTTTTGGGTGTTAATATTGTTGCTTCGGTTTTTGTATCGAGAAGAGTTGGTTTAAATTGTGGTGATGTTGAATATGATTCATCATGTGGTGATGAATCCTCATCGGTAGAGTCATCTTCACGTTGTTGTTTTTGTGTTGCAATTGTATGTTTTTTATCGCTATCTATTTCAGAGTCTGTTTCTAGAGCATTTGTACTAATATCTTGATTATTATTTCTATTTTTTTTGTTATTTATTATATTTGTTGTTGTTGTATTGTGGTGATGTGATTTACTCTTATAAGGCATTGAGTTTATGAAATAGTTAAATTGTGGTAGTGTTGAGGATAATGATATTGGTAAATTTAAATTGAAAAATTGTAAATATTGATTAGTGTTTGCTGGATTGTTAACTATTATATTTATTGGAATTTTATTATTATTGCTATTCTCTTTTAACCAATCTAATAGTTGTGTAATACTTTTAATATCGATATCGTTATCTATTATAATTCTAAAGTAAGAGGCTGGACAATTTAAATATTCTTTTGATGTTTTTAAAAAGGAAATTAACATCTGAATATTTGGTTTATTTATCAATTTAACCTTGCACTCGTCTAGTTCTTTTAATGATGTTGAGACACCAACCCAAAATGCGATAGGTTCAATGGGTATTTCTGGTTGCTGTTGATCTTGTTGTTGCTCTCTAATTATAAACATTTGAATTAAAGCTAATAATTTAATTAGTTGATGTAGACTATCGTTTATAAAAGGTGGTGTAGTGGTTTGTGTTATTGTTGGTTTTTTGGATATAAATAATCCTGAATCTAATATACTATATTGTGATGATTTATTATTGTTGTTTAATTTTGTTGGTGAGGATATAATGGTTGTAGTTGTAGTTGTGGCCGCTATTGTTGCAGCGTTTGTTGTTGATTTTTTTTTTTTTAATGTCTTTGTAAATATTGTTTTCAACCCATAGTGAACCATTAGATTTTGAAAATCATCAATACTTGAATTAAATTCCCTATCAAGTTCCTCAAGGTTATTACCGCTGCCACAAAGTGATTCATTTATCTCTATTAGTTTTTCTTTAAGAGTTTCTAAAGATTCGCTAACGTTGATGATATCAATGGATTTTAGTTCTGATATTAAATAATCTAAATTATTTAATAATAATTTAATATCTTCCATTATTTGTTATTTCTCCCCTCTATTATGGTTATTTTGTTATTAACACACATATATGATATATATAAAAACATAAATGATAGAGATGAAATATAATGGGGGTAAAAGAAATTTTTTTAAAAAATTAAATTTTACCCAAAAAAAAAAAAAAAAAAAAAAAAAATTAAAATTTAAAAAAAAAAAAAAAAAAAAATGTTTGGTAAAAATAAAATAAAATAAATAAAAGTAAATTTTATTAGATTGATTATTTTTTTGGTTTATAAGGTTTATCTTTGGTTTTTAAAAAAAAAATAAAAAAAAAAAATTTTAAAAATTAATTTTTTTTTTTAAAATATTTGATTTTTTAAAACCTTTTTGGAATTCCCCAAAATAATGAAGTAAAAATTTATTTAAAAGGGTATATCATTACATAAATTCTTTTCATTCATACAAAAAGAAAAGAATTAATGAAAAACATATTACCTGATAAAGAAAACAATTACTTATCTATACATAAAAAAAACTTTTGTGTATTTCGATGAATTTACTCAGAGTTGTTATAAATAAAAATAAAGAGTTAGTTTTGAAGAATGATCATAGATAAAATTTAATATGAAATACTTACTATATATTATAGAAACTTATATATAGGTATATTAAAGTAATGTTATAATTTTTTTACTAAATTTTTTAAATTTCAAACCTATGGCACAAAAAAAATTTTGTTTTGGTTGGCTTGCATCATAAATTTTCATATTATAATTATTATTATTGTTATTCATTAT